>NC_135535.1:4810717-4925338 GCF_045843805.1 Urocitellus parryii | reverse complement strand
AGTGGGGCAGGGTGCCCCTGCACAAGGCCCTGGGTTCCATCCCCAGCACCACGGGTAAAGAAACCCCACGTCACAGTGAAGGTGGGACCCCAGGACTCCCCCAGAAGGCGGGGAACAAGCCCCAATCGTCAGCCCGCCCCACCTCCATTCAGCTGCGTCCTGGGGTCCCCCCAGTCTCTGTGCCCACTGCACCACTGTCCATGTGGAGAACCCAAGGAATCTGCCAAATGCCAGCCTGGGCCTGGCTCCGATGGGAGGGAGGGAGGGAGGCCCTGGAAGCTGAAGTGGGTGGGGCTGCAGGACGTCCACCTGAGGACGTCCACCTGAGGACGCCCAGGTATTCAAGGCAAGCTCCTGGGCTTCCTGCAGAGGCCAGGCCTGTCCTAGGAGCAGGGCCTGGAGACAGTTGGTGGCGGCACTGCCAGGCTGCCGGCCTCAGGCTGATCCCAGTCCCTGGCTGGGGGTGTGTGGCTGAGGCCAGGGGCTGCCTGCCAGGTTCTCAGGGTGCACATGGCGGGGGAGGGGTGCTGGCTGCAGGGACAGGTCTCAGCCCAGGCTCCTGGGGTGGGGGAGGATCGGTTGCCCTGCCAGAGCTGTTCCCATGGGGAGCGGTGACTTGCCCCAAGGGGAGGGTCCCAGGAAGCTGAATCTGGCCCACGTGGCCTGCAGGCTGGCTCCTGCCCAGGGCCCCCTCTTAGACTCTGCTGTGGTGGCCAAGGTCCTGGCAGGCAGCACGGTGCCCCCAGCACCTGACCAAAGACGGCCAGAGGAGCTGGGGCTGAGCACTGTCCCAGGAGTCCCATGCCTGGAACGTGCTCTTGGTGGGGGTTTCTCCTGAACCCCAGGAGGTCAAGGGGGACCTCTTCAGTCTTTGTCACACCACGTGGCCCCATTGACTCCCAGGCCTGCAGCTCCCCGGGTGGCTCTGACCCCATCTGCCCCCAACCCCAAACTCAGCTCCTCTGGGGCAGATGAGGCATGTGGTCAGTGCCCCTCAGATTGTACCAGAAACTCCGTCCCCTGCGTCCCCTGGGCCCACGGCCTGGGCCAGCCCTGAAGACCGAGGAAGCTGGATTTCGGCGGGGCTGGGAGCGGGAGCAGAGGACTTGGCACTGCAGCCAGAGCAGGGTGGGGAGGAGGCTGGCACTCTCTGCACGGCCCCCCTCCAGCCATCCTGGAGGATAGTCTCTGCCTGGCGGGTCGCCTCCCCGGCCAGCTGGCTGGGCCTCGTCCTCAGGAAACCACAGAGACAGGGAGCCGTCAGCTGGCCCTACCAGCGGCTCAGGCCTCCTGCTTCTTTCCTGCTCTTCTCTCTCAGTTTGAGAGTCTGACAGAGGAGGCTGCCACTTGGTGGCCTGGTACAGGCTGCCCATAGCCACAGCCCTTCCCCAGAGCCTGCCACGAACAGCTCTGGGGTGGACAGGTCAGCTCACGGCCGGCTGCAGCGAGATCCAGTGGTCAGAGGGAAGGCAGGGGCTGGCCAGTGTGGGGAAGGGCTTTCTGGAGGCTGGGTTCTTGTCAGGACGGGGCTCAGCTGTGGTGGGTGAAGCAGCTGGGGTCACTAGTGTCAGCCAGGTGTGGGGGACATCCTGGCTTAGACAAAGCTCATGCTGCTGTCTGTCTGAGAATGTGGTTACTAATGGTCTCATTTGGTCCTGACTCTCCAGCGTCCCATGGTGGCCTCACCTGGGACAGCACAGGTGTGTGGGCAGGGCCAGTTCTGCACCGAGCTCCCAGGCTCTGGGCCTGAGGGCTGGGGCGGGGCAGAGGAGCAGAGCTGGGGCAGCTGTCAGGAGCACACGGGACCCTGGGGGCTGGGCACCACGGAGAGGGACCATCCAAGCTTTGAGGTTTGGTTGGCGTCCTGAGGAAAGAGCCATTTAGTGTAAGCTCTTCAGGGGGTTCACCGTACAGTCCCCCACGTGGAGCTGGTACCTCCAGGGTCCAAGGTAGAAGCCCAGAACCTTCTAAGAGGCACAGCCCAGGAGGCAGCTCCCCGACCCGGCCCAGGCCTGGGAGAAACATAGGGTCCCCCGACCTGGCTGGAGCCCAGGTCCCTTCCAGCTCTGCTTGCCCACCTGGGCCGGCACACAGGTGTGGAGCACAGGTAATATTTACACAACTCCACAAGGTCTGTCCATCCTTCTTCAGAGGCTCCAAGCACCTGCTGTGTGCCCAGCCCTGCTGCACCCAGGGACACAGCTGAAAGCAAGCTCTCTGCTTTCAAGGACTTCCCCATGCCAGGAGGGAGGAGGGAGGAGGAGAGGAGGAGGAGGAGAGAGAGGAGGAGGAGAGGGAGGAGAGGAAGGAGGGGGAAGAGGAGAGGGAGGAGGAGGAGGAAGGGAGGGGGAAGAGGAGGGGAGGAGAGGGAGGAGAGAAGAGGGAGGAGGAGGGAGAGGAGGGGAGGAGGGAGAGGAGGGAGGAGGAAAGGGGGGAGGGGAGGAGGAGGGGTAGGAGAGGAAGGGAGGAGGAGGGAGGAGGAGAGGGAGGAGGAAGGGGGAGGAGGGGTAGGAGAGGGAGGAGAGGAAGGAGGGGGAAGAGGAGGGGAGGAGAGGGAGGAGAGAAGAGGGAGGAGGGAGGAGGAGAGGAGGAGGAGGAGAGAGAGGGAGGAGGAGAGGGAGGAGGAGGAGAGGGAGGAGAGGAAGGAGGGGGAAGAGGAGAGGGAGGAGGAGAGGAAGGAGGGGGAAGAGGAGGGGAGGAGAGGGAGGAGAGAAGAGGGAGGAGGAGGGAGAGGAGGGGAGGAGGGAGAGGAGGGGAGGAGAAGGGGGAGGGGAGGAGGAGGGGTAGGAGAGGAAGGAGGAGAGGGAGGAGGAGAGGGAGGAGGAGAGGGAGGAGAAGGGGAGGAGGGGTAGGAGAGGGAGGAGAGGAAGGAGGGGGAAGAGGAGGGGAGGAGAGGGAGGAGAGGAAGGAGGAGAGAAGGAGGGGAGGAGGAGGAGAGAGAGGAGAGGAGAGGGAGGAGGAGAGGGAGGAGAGGAAGGAGGGGGAAGAGGAGGGGAGGAGAGGGAGGAGAGGAGAGGGAGGAGGAGAGGGAGGGAGGGGGAAGAGGGAGGGGAGGGAGAGGGAGGAGGAGAGGAAGAGGGCGAGAGAGAAGAGAGGGAGGAGGTGGACAGGGAGGGGGAGGAGGGGAAGAGGAGAGGGAGGAGGAGGAGAGGGAGGAGGAAAGTGAGGGGGAGGAGGGGAGAGGGAGGAGAAAAAGAGGGGGAGGAGGAGAGGTAGGGGAGGAGGAGGGAGGAGGGGAGGAGGAGGAGAGGAGGAGGAGAGGGAGGAGGAGGAAGGAAGGAGGGAGGGAGGAGAGGAAGGAGGAGAGGGAGGAGGGGAGGAGGAGAGGGAGGAGGGAGGAGGAGAAGAGGAGGAGGAGGGAGGAGGGAAAGTGAGGGGAAGAGGGGGAGAGGGAGGAGAGAAAGAGGGGAGAGGAGGAGAGGTGGGGAGGAGGAGGGAGGAGGGGAGGAGGAGGAGAGGGGAGGAGGAGGAGAGAGAGGAGGAGGAGAGGGAGGAGGAGGAGAGGGAGGAGGAGGGAGAGGAAGGAGGAAGGAAGGAGGAGGGGAGGAGGAGGGAGGAGGAGGGAGGAGGAGGGAAGAGGAGAGGGAGGGAGGGAGGAGGAGGAGAGGGAGGAGGAGGGAGGAAGGGGAGGAGGAGAGGAGAGAGCGGGGGGGGAGGGGGAAGGGAGGGAAGGAGGAGGAGGAAGGAGAGGTGTGTGCCCAGCTGCTCCTGGTCTTTGTGGGAAAAGAGGACAGAGTGGGCAGGGCATGGCCTGAGTGCCTTGGGCATGGACAAGTCCAGGCAAAGGCCAAGAGCTGCTCCCTGTCCTGTCTCACCAGAGACCCTTTTCGGGGTCATGTTTGCTTCCCCAGAGGTGCTGTGGTGACAGCCTGGAGGAATGGAGGGACCTCCGTCTGGGGAGGGCCTCTGGTTCTTCTCTGGGTCCTGGGCACTGGCCTGGTCAGCTGAGCTCCTAACACTGTGTGTGGGATATTGTCATGGTATTGTAAGTGCACCAGGGAAGGGAGCGGAGTCTTCCAATGCCCGGGCACGCTCAGGCGGTGGGTGTGGGCCAGGGGGCCAGTGGGGGCACAGCATGGCTGGGCAGAGGACAGCCAGCTCCAGTCCTGGCCAGGCCGCTGGGTGGGCCCCCACACACGGATTCTCTTCCTGTTCTGAGGCCTGCATGCCTTGGCTTATGTCCCTGCGTTCACCTTCAGAACCATGGTCAGTGTCTTCCAGTTTCTCTCTCTCCTCACGGGACGCCCTGCCCTCCTCTCACGAGGCCCTTGTGGCTGCCTGGGGTGATCATTCCATCTCAGAATCCTAGGCACGTCCGCAGGGTCCCTCTTGCCATCGGGAAGAGGGGTCAGGGCACAGGCAACCCTAGGGTGGGACAGACAACCCTAGGGGTGAGCCAGTAGGCAGGCTTTCTCCTGGCCCCGCAGCAGCACCAAAGGTCCTCTGGGCCAAGTGGGGTTTAGAAGAAGCCCAGAAGGGGCCCAGGCTCTGCAGAGACGGGGGTGGGCAGGAAGAACTAAATTTTGCTCAGGGCTTTACTATTTTGGGGGGGTACCTCAGATTGAACTCAGGGGCACTTAACTGCCAAGCCACATCCCAGAACTGTTTTATGTTTTATTAGAGACAGGCTCTCACTGAGTGCTTAGGGCCTCACTAAGTTGCTGAGGCTGGCTTTGAACTCGCAATCCTCCTGCCTCAGCCTCCTGAGGACAGGCTGCCCGCCGCGTCCATCCGACCTGCACAGGGCCAAGGATGACACCTTTCCTCCCTCAGGCCATGAGCACTGTCTTTCAACGGCTCAACCAACCAAAGAGCAGACAAATGAAGGAGAAGACACTGGTGGAATTAGCAGGTGTGGTCATCCCCATTGCAGGGCCAGAGAGCCTAAAGCTCAGGGTGGACAGGTCACCTGATGTGCCACCCTGGTCACCTAGCTGTGGAGCTGGTGCCCCTCTCCTTGGGGGCTCCACGGCACCCATCGGCCCGGTGGTGTCAGGACAGTCCCACACGGCAGGCACTGGCCACGTCCGCTCATTCAGAGAGGAGGGGGAGAAGATGGAAGCTTCTGACCTCACCTGGGCCTCGCCGTGGCTTCCCACAGCTTCCTGTGACCCACTGAGCAGCTCTGACTGGGACAGACAGACACCAACCAGGTTTCCTGCTAGGCGGGGGCCCGCTCAGCTGTCACCTGTGGTGGGCGGAAGAGGCCACCCCTGAGCTGTGGCAGCCCCAGCACCCTCTAGGGGCTCCAGGGCCAGCTGCCTTCAGGCTCACCTTCAGGTGTGCCCTCCTCCTGGTTGCCCCAAGGGGAAGCGCTCAACCCGGTGGGCTGTGAGCCAGGGAGTAGCCCTGGCTGTGACTTAAAACCTTCCCGAGCCTCTGTCTCAGGTCTGTAGGGGACTGGATGTCAGCCAGGGCTTACAGAGGTGTGGCCAGGTTCAGGGGCACCAGAGACGCTGCGTCACCTGGGCTGGAGCATGGGAAGGAAAGGTGCTTCCGGTAGAGGCCTGGATGGGTAGGCCTAGAGGGGCCCCCGCTGGGCTGTGATCCCGCTGGCCTCTTCCAGGTCAGCACCTGGAGTGTGGGAGCACCACTGCTCTGGGTCATCCGCCCACTCCCCACACGCTCTTCCAACCAGTACCTAATGCTGTTCCAAGCACCAGAGATGCTTGTGGGGAGGAGAGGGAAGAGTTTCCCTCCCAGGGAGTTTACATCCTAGAGGTGACCCAAACCACAGAGAAACAGCTGGCCGCTGGATGCAGGGTCAAGGCCAAGTTAAGGAAGTGGAAGAACACTGAGCAGAGCAGGGGCAGGCGCTGTCTCGGCGAGTCCATAGGTGGCGCCTGGGGTGACCCAACACACTGAGGCACAGCTTCTCTGAAAACAGGCACATTTGCTCAACCAGAGTCTTGGTTACTGGCAGTGCTTCCCAAAAATAAAGGAGGCGGGAGGGAGAAGGGAAAGAGGAGGAGGAGGGGGAGGAGAGGAAGAGGAGGAGTGGGGAGAGGAGGGGAAGGAGGAGGGGAGGAGAAAGAGAAGGTCAGAAGAGGAGAAGGAGGGAGAGGAGGAGGAAGAGGAGAGGGAGGAGAAAGAGAAGGGGGAAGAGGAGGAGGAGGAGGGGAGAGGAGAGGGACGAGAGGAAGAGAAAGAGGGAGAGGAGGAAGAGGAGGGGGGAGGAGGAGGAGGAGGAGAGGAGAGGAGGAGGGGGAGGGGAGGGGAGGGGAGAGGAGGGGGAGAGGAGGAGGAGGAGGGAGAGGAGGAGGAGGGGCAGGAGAGGAGGAGGAGGGAAGAGGAGGAGGAAGAGGGAGAGGAGGAGAAGGGGGAGAGGAGGAGGGGGAGGAGGAGGGGAGGAGAGAAGAGGAGGGGAGGGAGAGGAGGAGGGGAGGGGAGAGGAGGGGAGAGGAGGGGAGAGGAGGAGGAGGAGGAGAGAGGAGGAGGAGAGAGGAGGAGGAGGGGGAGGAGAGGAAGAGGAGGAGTGGGGAGAGGAGGGGAAGGAGGAGGGGAGGAGAAAGAGAAGGTCAGAAGAGGAGAAGGAGGGAGAGGGAGGAGGAAGAGGAGAGGGAGGAGAAAGAGAAGGGGGAAGAGGAGGAGGAGGAGGGGAGAGGAGGAGGGGGGAGAGGAAGAGAAAGAGGGAGAGGAGGAAGAGGAGGGGGGAGAGGAGGAGGAGGGAGAGGAGGAGGGGGAGGGGGAGGGAGAGGAGGAGGGGAGGGAGAGGAGGAGGGGGAGGGAGAGGAGAGGGACGAGAGGAAGAGAAAGAGGGAGAGGAGGAAGAGGAGGGGGGAGAGAAGGAGGAGGAGAGGAGGAGAAGGGGAGAGGAGGAGGGGGGAGGAGGAGGGGAGGAGGAGGGGGAGGAGGAGGGGGAGGAGGAAGGGGGAGGAGGAGGGGAAGAGGAGGAGGAAGGGGGGAGGAGGAGGAAGAGGGAGAGGAGGAGAAGGGGGAGAGGAGGAGGGGGAGGAGGAGGGGGAGGGGAGAGGAGGGGGAGAGGAGGAGGAGGAGGGGGGAGAGAAGGAGGAGGGAAGAGGAGGAGGGGGAGGAGGAGGGGGAGGGGAGAGGAGGGGGAAAGGAGGGGGAGAGGAGGAGGAGGAGGGAGAGGAGGAGGAGGAGAGAGGAGGAGGAGGGGCAGGAGAGGAGGAGGAGGGAAGAGGAGGAGGAAAGAGGGAGAGGAGGAGAAGGGGGAGAGGAGGAGGGGGAGGAGAGGGGGAGGAGAGGAGGGGGAGGAGGAGGGGGAGGAGAAAGAAAAGGGGAAGAGGAGGAGGAAGAGGAGGAGGGGGAGGAGGGGAGAGGAGAAGGAAGAAGGGGAGGGAGAAGGAGGAGGGGGCAGGAGAGAGGAGAAGGAGGAGAGGGAGGAGGAGGGGGGAGAGGAAGAGGAAGGAGAGGAGGAGGAGGAGGGGAGAGGAGGAAGAGGAGGGGGAAGAGGAGGAGGAGGAGGAGGAGGGGAGGGAGAGAAAGGAGGGAGAGAAGGAAGGGAGAGGAGGGGAAGTAGGAGGGGGAGGAGAAAGAGAACGGGGGGAAGAGAAGGAGGAGGAGGGGCGGGGAGAGGAGGAGGGAGGGGAGAGGAGGAGGAGGCCCAGTGATGCACCTCTGTATTCCCAGCAGTGCAGGAGGCTGAGGCAGGAGGACGAGAGGCCTGTGCAGTTTGGCTGTCTCAAAGTCAAATAAAAACGGCCGGGATGTGGCTCAGCGGTAGAGCAATAACCAAGCACATGGGAGGCCTGGGTTCAATCCCAAGAACTAAAAAGAAAAAAGAAAAAAGAATGTGTTTGTCTCCAAATTAAGACCTGAAAGTGGGTCCTGCCTCCCTGGTGACACCAGCATTGACCAAAGCTCTACTTGGATTTGGGGGAACCTTAATCCTTGGAAATCCTTAAAAGGCCCCACTAGTCCAGCTGCTGCCCTTGCAGGCCATGGCTCCTGCTGTGTCCAGGCCCCGTGGGCCCAGTCCACATTGCTTCTATTCCCTAGGGTCAGAGGCCAGCAGACAAAGCTGGCCTCTACTAGGATTTGGGGGAAACCTTAATCCTTGGAAATCCTTAAAAGGCTCCTTTAAGTGCACAGAGCCACATATGCCCACTCAGAATACCCAGATGTCCTGCTGCTTTGCCCCCCTCCCCTCTTAAAGTGTCACCATTTGGACAATAAACTGGATGGCCACCCAGAATAGCCTCTCAGTCTCTACAGTCCAGCAGTTTAGGCTTCACTACTGGCTCCACCACCTACAAGCTGTGTGACCTTGAATAAGTTACTTCACCTCTCTGTGCCCCAGATGCCTGACCTCTTAAATGAGGAGGATGATAACACCTACCTCAGAAGGTCCCAAGGAGTCACATAGGACAGTAGCATTCAAGACCCGGCAGAACCCCTGGCACACAACAAGTGTCCCACTGTCACTGAGCAGGCCTCAGGCCCAGGACTGGAACTTTGAAGGAGAGTGTCTGTCTACTTCTAGCAGCAGATGGGAGGTGCAGGGGTGCCTGGCAACTCAATGCCCACATTCTGGGAGTCACCAAGCTCGCTGGGGTCACGGAGGTGTGCAGGGTGGGGTGCTCGGCTCCACCTACTCCAGCTGCTGCCCTTGCAGGCCAGGCTCCTGCTGTGTCCAGGCCCTGTGGGGCTGGTCCACATTGCTTCTGTCCCCTGCAGGGTGAGAGGCCAGCAGACAAAGCTGGCCCTGAGATGTGTGGGCAAGGCCTGCGCGACAGACAGTCACCCAGTCCCGCCTGCCCCTGGCCAGCACGGCTTCACGTTCTGGCAGGAAGTAGAAACCAGGCTTGTTTCACAGAAGGAAAAATCGATACATTAAACTTCATCAAAATCAAATATTTTGCTCTGCCAAAGATCCATCAAGAGGATGAAGAGACAAGCTATGAATCATGAGAAAATCTTTGCCAACCTCCTATCCAACAAATGACAGGTATCTAGAATACATAGAGGTCCCTTGGAAATCAACATTAAAGAAATCCAATTAGAAAATGGGTAAAATGCATGAACAGAATTTCACTTAAAAAAAATGTACAGATGACAAATAAACTCATCATCTTTTCAGATTGTCACCTTCATTAGCCATCAGAGGAAGGCACATGAAATTCACATGGTCACTACACTCCTATCAGAATAGTAAGAAAACAAACAGGGCGGCAACACCAAACGCTTGTGAGGATGTGAGGAATCGGGCCACTCGCGCCCTGTGAGTCCCATGGAAAGTGGGGCCACTCTCTAGGAAATCAGTGCTCCAGTTTCTTGAAAATCTAAACAAGCAACTCTCATACGACCCAGAAATTACACTCCTGGGCATTTTTCCCGGACAAATGGAAACGTATGTTCACACGAAAAACCTATACAGTGTTTATAGCAGCTTTGTTTTTAACAGCCCCAAAGTGGAACAACCCAGATGTCCTTCAACAAGCAAATGGTTAAACAAACTGGCTACATCCATGCCACAGTCAACAAGTCTCCAATACGAAGGATCAAACTATCCATACACCAAGCCGCTTGGGAGGACCTCCAGGAATGAGTGAAAAAAAACCAACCCCCAAAGATGACATCCTGTATGGCTGCATTGACCGTGGCATTCTTAAAATGAGAAAAATAAAGAAATGGAGCACAGAGGAGTGGGTGCCGGAGGTGGCAGGGAGGGAGGAAGAGCGTCACCCATGGGGCTTGGGGGGCAGTATTTGTGGTTACAGGATGCTCTACATGTTGTTGGTATTGATGTCAATATCCTGTGACCTCAGACATTTGCAAAACATTACCAATGGGAAACTGGTGCAAGAGATTGTTCTGTATTATTTCTTGTAACTACAGGTCAGTCTGCAACTATCCCCAAACACAAACTTTTCATCTTTTAAAAGAAAAGGGTGGGTCTTGTGGGCAAGCACCAAAGGCTAGATTGGAAGACCTCAAAGGTGCCTCTGAGGCTAGGATAACTTTTTGCACTTCTCTCTGGTACCTCAAGGACCCCACCCCCAGGCTTCCTGTAGCACCCCTTCAGGCTCCATTGATCTAGACTAGACACCTCCTGGTACTCTCAGCCCAAGGTTTGCTCCGGCTGACCCCTTGTCCAGATACCCTCTCCTCTCTCTGGGACTCCTAGCCTGCCCTCCACCCAGACTTGCTTATTCCCAGAGCACTCTGTGGACAAGACTAACCCAGAGGGTACCTGGCCGGGCCACCCATTGCCTGGAGTGTGGTCACCAGAAGGCTCATACCTCACCTGACCCATGCTAACACTGCTTCTGGGGTTGGGTGTCTTAGCTTCAAAATGAGCACAGCAATGAGAGGGTTAATATGTTTTTAGGACTGAACATGAATACAAATATTTGCACAATTGTATTCTAAAAGTTGAAAGTAATCTTTGTACATGAAAACACATAATCATCAGTACCTTCACCACTGAACGTCCCCACACAGGCGCCCTGGTCTCCGGCTGGGCTTCTCGGCTTCATCCAGCATGGGGGGTCAGTTCTGCCAGGGAATTCCTGGTCCAGGAGCCACGGCCCCTCCCCCACCTCACCACATTACAATGGACAGACAAGAAACAGGGGAACCTTTTCAAGGTGCCTCGGGTGTGGGTACAGGTGTGGGTCGTCAGATCCTAGATATGGGTGCTGGATGCAGGTGCAGAGTTAAGGGTGTCAATATTTCCACCAGGGCAGTTCTCAACTTCAGGATAAACGGAGCCCTCAGCCATTCAATAGGTCTGCGGGGGTGGGGGGGGACCCGAGAATTTGCACTTCTAACCAGGGTGATGCTGATGGGGCAGGGCACAGCCACCCTTTGAGAGCCACAGCCCTGGCCTATGTTCAAAAGGGAGTTCTGTGTTTGCCCTATCTTCCCTCCGCCTGCTGGACGTTGGGACCTAGGACAAGGATTCGGTCTTGGGATTCTCCCTCCGGGCTCCAGCTCCTGGCTCCAGGCTCAGGCCTGGCTTGAGATGGGCGCCGGGGGGCCCCTAGAGACCGGACTAGGGGTGGGTTCCGGCATTCCTGGACACAGAGCCTCAGACGCCCCGACAGCCTGCGCCGCGCTAGACACCCGGGGCCGGTGGATGTGTCCCTTTCGATCCCCCCAGTCTTGCCGGGATGGGGGCGGGGCCTTAATGGGCTGGGGCGGGGCCTGGGTGCGTGGGCGTGGCCTTGGTGGGCTGGGGCGGGGCCTCGGCAGGGCTGGAGCTGCTGAGGACGAGTCCGGGGAGGGCTCTGGGCCGGGGCGGGGCCTGGGCGGGGCGGGGCCTCGGCGGCCCCTCCCCCCGGCCCGGCTCAGCTCTGCGCGGTGGCGGCGGCGGCGGCGGCGGCGGCAGTGGCGGCGGCGGCGGCGCGGGGACCGAGGTGAGCGGCAGCGGGGCCGAGGCCGGTCCCGGAGGGGCCTGGGGGACTCGCGCGCCCCGCGGAGGGCGAGGGCCCGCGGGAGCGGTGTGCGCGCGAGTGTCGCGCCGAGAGCCGCCGCGGGGCGGGGTAGGGGTCGGGCGGGAGCTGCGGGCAGGCGCGGCCCCCGGTCGGTGTCTCCGCGGACCTTGGAGCTCGGCCCCGACTCCCCGCCGCTTCTCTCTGTCTCTGAGCTTCTCGTGGTCTCTGCGGGTGGGTCTCCGGGGCCGCGTCGAGACCCCTGTCCGGCCGCCTTGTCATCCGATCGCCCTGCCACTCCGCCCCTCGGCTCCGCGGCTTCCCCCTCCCTCGCCATTGCCCCCTAATAGAGCGAACAAAGATGGTCGAGGGAGGGGACCCGCCCCTTCAGAGCCCTGGACCCGCTCAGGCTGCAGCCGCCCTCTGGCCTCTGGCCTGGGCCTCCAGCCACCTTCCAGGCAGGGAGCTGGCCCTGCAGAGAGGATGGAGGCAGGTCTGAGTCGCCGGGCAGGTCCCCGGGCAGAGGCCTAGGGCTTAAGCACCTCAGGGTCTGTGTGGTCAGGACCAGGAGACCCCTCCTTACCCTGGGACAGGTGGGGACAGATGTGCCTGGCCAGGGGTCTGAGCCTCTGGCCGATGGGGATCTTTATCATTCGATCCTCTTGACATGAGCAGGCCTGATGCTTTCTAAGATTTTTTTTTCCACCAGAGCCAAGGTGAGGAAGAGGCTCTGGGCTAGGGGAGGGTCCCTGGCCGAAGAGTCATAGCATTTGGTCCCAGCCTTGACCACTGGGCCACTTCCCCATCTGTGGAGTGATGTCTGTGAGTGGCCCTGGGGACAGCATGGCATGACATCGCTGTGGAGTGGCTAGCTGTGCTCTTGCTGATAGCACAGCTCTAGTAAGTGCCCAGGATTCTAAAAGCCCGAGGCCCATTCCCAGGACTGGATCTTCCCTATGGCCCTGCACAGGGCCCGGCCCAGAAAATGCTTCTTGGGAGTGAGCTCTGGGCTCTCCAGGAGAGGACCACCTGATCGTCCTCCTTAATGACACTGCTTGATAAAATGGAGATTCCTGGGCCCCTGTCCTGGTGAACAGCTGATGAGGGCAGCAGAAATCTGCATTTCACAAGTCCCTCGATCCCTTCTGAAGTGCACTCAGGGTGGGTGCCACTGGGTGGTCCAGTTGGATAAGAGGGACAAGGTCATCTACCTGCCTGTGGCTGGCAGGCATTGGGGCACACCCAGAAGGACCCACCCTTGGGGCCAGGGCTTTGCTGTGTCCCTGGCTGAGCTCTGGCCCCTCTCTGAGCTCACCTTTCCTCACCAGGCAGAGGTGAGGAACCTCCGTTTTGACCTCCCAGGGGGTGGTTCCCGCTGGTGGCCTGGTGTTCCAAGCCCTTAGTTTAAATCATGGGGGTGGGTTGCTGTAGAGCCAGGCCACCTGGGTCAGTGTGCTAGGTCCATCGCCGACCGACTGTGTGGCTAGGCAAGTCACTTTGCTTCTCTGTCCCTCAGTGTCCTCATCTGAAAACAGTCACCCTCCTCCACATTGGGGTAATAGGGCAGGTCCAACAGAGCGAGATGCCAGGCCCCTCAGGAGCACTGTGATGTGGGTATGACAGTCCCAAGACTGTTGGCACTTCCGCGGGAGGCAGCTGTTGTGATGGTCTGGTGATGGGGACCGTGTGTGGCTGGCCTCCTCTGCCGAGGGGAGGCTCCGGGCTGCGGCCCTTTTGTTTCTAATGGATGCTTAAAAGGCCTGGGGCTGGTGGAGCGGAGCTGCCTGGGGACACCGAGCTGTGGCTGGTGGCGTGGTGTGCTGCCAGCTTCCTGGCTCTCGGCAGGCCTGGGGACAGGGACAGTTGCCCGCTCCCTCCCTTACCAAGACCTCCGGGCCTGGCAGATGGCAAGGCGGCCCCAGTCACCTTGTAGGAGAGGGCCGGCCACAGATGCCATGTGGCTTCAGAGCGGGACAGGTTAGAGGGTGGCAACAGCAGGGTCAGGCGTCCCACCCCTGAAGCCCAGGCCAGCCCCAGGGGTCCTGTGTCCAGCATGACTGGCCATCTCCCAGGTTGGAGATGGGATGTGAATGAGAAGCTTGGGCCACTGTGAAGACAGGGTTTGGTGGAGCAAGGAGGTGGCTTCCTGGTGACAATACAACATCCCCTTTTTCTTGTGGCCATGCCCCTCTTGGTGGAGGAGCAGCTGGTGGGATAGTGAGGGGGCACTTTTTCTTTCGAGAGGGGTCTCGCTGGGTTGCCCAGGCTGGCCTCAGGCTCGTTGGCTGAAGCCATTCTCCTGCCTCAGCCTCCCGGGAGTGGGGAGGGGGCCGGTGTGCACTGTGCCTGCTGGCCCGGGTCTCTGAGCTCTGTGGAGAGCTTATTTCTTGGTGACTTTGGAAATCCCAATCCTTGGAGAACTTCTGGCCTCAGACTCTCAGCCAGTTGGCCCAGAGCAGGGAGCTTTGGGAGCTGGGGAGGACAAGTGTGCCATACAGAGTCCAGCCCACCTGCCCTGGGAGGCCACTGTCCTCTCCTGCAGAATTTGGGTTGGGACAGACAGCCTTGGTGATTGAGGGTGCAAGTCCTGAGGCCACCCAAGTTTGAGTGCACCCCGCCTCTTCTGCTGTGTGGCCTTGACAAGATCCCCATCCTCTGCCTTTTTTCCTGTCTTCAAAATGATGATGGTGGCAGCAGCTGTCTCGTAGGGTTGTCACGAGAATCAGGTGGTGCCATGTCAGGTGCTGGGACAGCCCTGGCAGGAGCGTCCTGTTCATGAAGCAGTGAGGCGGTGCTATGGGGACAGGCTCTGGCAGCCCCTACTGGAGTGGCACAGAGTTGCAGCAGCGTTGAGTCTTGTGCCCAGCACAGTGGCACACACCTGTAACCCCAGCTACTGTGATGTGGGTGTGACAGTCCCAAGACGGTTGGTGAGGAGGAGGTGGTGAGGCAGCGGGATGGCAGGTTCAAGGCCAGCTGAGCAACATGGTGAGACCCCATCTCAAAATAAAATAGAAAGAGCATGTTGCTGGGTTGGGGTCAGCGTCAGTGTCGGTACCCGCCTCTGCGCAGCAGGCCTCAGGGCACAGGGCAGCCTCCATGGATGCCCGGCTCTGCACCTCACCCCAGAGCGGTGGGGACAGAGGAGGAGTGTGCCCTTGTGTCCTGAGGCTCTCTACATGCTGGGGCATGCAGGAGGGCACAGGACATGTCCCTTTGTAAAAGACAGTCACGCAGCACAGAGGGCATCGGCTCACTTCTGACTCCACAGCGTGGGCTCCCCCTGGAGGTGGGGGTTGCTATCTGCTGAACACCCGGCGTGCGCCAGGCCTGGAGGCTTCCCGGGATTCCATCTGGCTCCAGCTGGCCAGCCCAGGGGGTGCCCAGGGGGGACATGCCCCATTAACAGAGGGGAAGACTGAGGCCCAGAGAGACCAAGTGGCTGCATGGAGATAAGCAAGAGCAAGGGCTGGGCTTGCACTTGGGTGTCCCTGGCACCAGGTGTGCAAGTAGCCACTGTCCCCCCACCAGAGGCAAGCTGGAGGGTGAGGACACATGCTAAGAAGTCATCATTCAGGGCACCCCTGGGCTCCTCAGAGGCCAGTGTAAGCCTGCTCATTTTCTGGAAGGTTCTTCAGGCTGTGCCTGCATGCCATCAGCTGGCTGGCTAAGGACATTATCAGGTTGCAAAGGCAGTTTCTCCAGAATAATCTGTCCGTCCGCCCTGGTACCCACAGAAGAACCCAGGCCCGAGATGCGGGGCAAGAGTGGGCCCAGCCTGGAGCAAGGCCCCGTTCAGTACTGTGAGACCAGAGTTCCAGTCCCCACCGGGGAGCTCACCGCCACGCGGCGCTCTAGGGCGTGGGCAGGTGGTGGCGATGGTCCCTGCGCCGCAGACACCACGTGGAAGAAGGGGGCAGAGCTCCACTGTGCCCTGCTGGGTCAGAGGCCCCGTGGGCAGCAGAGTGGCCCTCACATCTGTCCCAGCAGCTGCCCATCTTGTCCCCCTCAGACCAGACCTGAGGGTGAGGGGGAGACCACTCTAGGCAAGCAGGGCGCACAGTAGGTGCTCAGCGAATCCTGTTTCTAGGAGAAACGAATGGTAAAGCCACTGTGGCTGTGTTGTGTGGCACCTGGGGAGGACCCCAGGCTCGGGGGCCGCCGGTGGCCTCGCTCCCTGGACAGTGGCATTTCTGTTATCCCTTTGCAGCCTCTCAGTGAGCACGTGCTGAGGGGGGCTGTCTCTGCCTGGGGTCACCACCTCCCTGTGACACCACAGCTGTGACAAGGTGGCTGCTGCTTTCACTGTGGCGAGAGCATCTCCCCGGCAGCCCGCGGGCTCCTAAATCATGGTGATCCTAAATCGCAGCTGTGCAGTACCCTGTCCTGTCGCCGTGCCCCCAGACGTGCCCCTCTGGAGGGCCCCTAGGTGGACAGTGGAAAGCTTTGTGACCTCGGCAGGGCCCGCCACTGCCTCTCACCTTATGGTCTGCCATCAGACGGGAGCACGAACGTGGGATTCCAGGCCCTGGGAGGCTCAGCGAGGGCCTGGGACGTGGGCACCGGGCACGTGGCAGCCGGCTTCCGGCCCTTGTTCTGGTGGGGCTGTGGCTGCTGTTGTGTGGTCACCATTACTTGAGCCCCATCCTCCCAGCTGAAGTGTGGGGTTCTGCAAGCAGCCAGAACCCCACACCCTCATTATCAGCCTCACTTGGCCCAGGAATGGGGCCCTTAGCTCCATCATAGAGCCAGGCTCCAAGGGGGCAGGGGGCCTGCCCAGGGTCACACAGAGGAGATAGGCAAGGGCTGGGCTTGTGCCTGGGTCTCCTGGCTTCCTGGGGGAGGGAGGACAGGGACAGCAGGCCAGGGGCAGAGGCTGGAGTCTTGGGGATGCAGAGAAGTGGGGCTCTTCATCCACGGGCACAGGTACGGGGGCTCCAGGGGGGCTGCCAAGCTGGCCTGAAGTCACTGGGCAGGACTGGGTGGCCTGGTCCTGGTCCCCGGGCCTCCCCGTATGTCCTTCCATGCAGACAGGAAGGGGTGCTCCGTGGGCTGGACTGCAGGCTCCTCTCTGGGGACTGCTCCGTGAGCAGCAATAAAATATTTACCAGGAGCTCGGGCGGCTGGGCTTCCCTGCCCAGGACACAGCTGGGGGCGGCTGCCACCCTGGGCCTGTGGCCTCGCTGAGTTCTGCTGAGTCACAGGGTGCCCCGGGAGCCACCCGCCCCTCTCCTGGCCCCTCCGCCCCTTGGCCACGTGGAAGCCACATAATGTGTAAGCCATTGGCTTCCACAAAGCCAGGTGGCCTCGGACCTCATCAGGGGACAGTGCAGCCTTGGCCAGGGTGCAGGGAGGAGACGCGGGGGCCTGGCTGCACCCCTACAGCATCCCACCCCCTGAGTCCTGTGGACACCCCACGAGGTAAGTCCGTGTACGTCTCTGTCCAGTGGTGGGGACACCGAGGCTTCTGTGGGGTGCCGGGTGTCCAGGTCTCGGGGCTGTTAGTGGCTATGTGGAGATTTGAGGGGTGTCCGTCTGACCAAGGCCTGTCCCTTGGGAGCCCACCCGGTTCTAGCCCAGAGTCAGGACCAGCTGTCCGCCGCCCTGGTGTGACATTGCTGTGGCTCCAGGTTGTGCTTTTGATTTTTAGAGTAGCACCAACACCAGCAGATGGCTCCTTCCCACGCCGCGCTGGGGAGAGCAGCAGGGCTCGGGCCTTCGTCATTCATAACACACATTCTGGGTGCCCTGGCCATGGGCCAGTGCTCCGGGGCCTGGGGAGTGGTGAGGGAGCTTATGCCATGCAGAGCACGGGGAGCCCCCAGAACACGAGAGGGGTACGTTCAGCCATTGGGCCTGCATACTCTCTGTGTGACCTCAGGTTGCTGTGCCTCTCTGAGCTTACTCTCAGATTCATGGCTGGGGAATGAACTCTGCTTCTTGAGCTCCGTCCTGTCCTCACATCCTGATGCTTGGCAGGCACACATCGGCCTTGGAACTGGCTCTGGTTTCCAGAGTGGCAGCAGCCCTTCTTGTTGGTCCCCCCGGAAATAACCAGGAGCCAGTGCCTGAGGGCCTGGAGACCCTGTTGGCTCCAGTGGAAGTTTTTCCTAAGGTGCTCGGGGTTCTGAGGGGAAGCTCAGGTCCCTGGAGCCACCGGCACAGTGGCCATGGGCAGGAGAAAGAGCTGGCCACACACCAGCACCAGTGGAACCCGTGGGTGGCCCGTCATTTCCAAGTCCCCACTGGGGCCAGGCCCACATCTAGGCCCTGGTGCCCCAGAGCACACAGGCCTTCCAGCCCCGACCGCCCCAGCCGCCCCCAGGCCTCTCTCCTGGTGCCGGCCAGCTCCATCGCTGCGACAAAATGCCAGGGCAAACCGGCCTGAAGGAGGAGAGACCTGCCTGGCTCTGGCTTCAGAGGGAGCAGTCCCTGGCCGGCCCGCGGCTGTGGCCAAGGTGAGGCAGAGCATCTTGACCGCAGGAGGCCGCTCACCTAGTGGTGACCAAGCATCAAAGAGAGAGGGGAAGTAGCCAGGGACACGCATGTCGTATGTCGGTGCCCCAGCTGCTCCTGGACTGAGGAGACGCCCCTCCTCTTCCTCCTGCCCCGAATGCAGATGGCAGTGACGGCCCCTCCCAGCTCGGGGTGGGGCTGGTGTGACAGGAGCCTGAGCTGAGAGCTCCACGCCCTGGAGCTGCACAGGCCTGGCGAACCAGGTTCTAGGAACCCTGGGGGCTTGGTGAGCAGGTGAGCAGAGCGGCCTTCCAGAGAGTCCAGCAGATGTCAGTGCAGCCCAGCTCTGGGAGGGCGGGGACACTCGGTCAGGAGCCAGCCAGCTGGAGAAGACCAGCCTCTGAGCCCAGAGGACACTGCTGTGTGGAGCCCTTTTGGACTGAGTGGCCGGGACAGCGAGGCCCCCGAGGGACCAAGTGGGAGCAGACCAGGTCAGCTGCCCTCCTCAGAGGCCCTCGGCTCCAGAGCATGGAGGTGGGAGCCTGGGGGAGCCCCCTGTGCAGGGGCTGCCAAGGCCAGGGTGAGGACCAGCAAGGGGACAGGACAGAGCTAGGAGACGGTACAGAGGGACAGCACAACCTGGCCCTTGGATTGACCTGCTCCCCCCGGCTGAGTGTCCTCTGCCCCCCGGGGTCACAGAGCGGCGTGGCCAGGACAGTGAGGCATTCTCTGCTGTCCCTGGAGGTAGGACAGGAGCCAGCCCAACCAAAGGACAAGCCCTCCGTGAAGGCGAGGTCAAGGTGGTGGCATTTCCCTGGTCTGCTGGCCCTGAGGCCAAGAGGGCCCTCCCTGGAGGTGGTGGGGAGGGGAAGGGCTCTGTCCCCAGCTCAGACGTCCCCTCCTGGCACGGGAGGCGCTGAGGGCGCCCTGTCGGCAGAGGGCAGGTGAACGTGAGGGGAAGAAGGAGGACCGGGCCGCCAGGCCCACGAGGGCCCCCGTCCTTCCCCACGGGTCCCGCCGGCCTCCAGGTGCCCATGGACGAGGTGCGGACCCCTCTGCCCTCCTCACTGAGCTGTTGTGAAGGCCCAGGAGGGGCCACTGTCGTGATGAGGTGGGATCTGAATCCAGCGCCTAGCCCAGGGCGGGCAGTTGTCGGGCACAGGAGGACAGGCAGAGTGCCGGTGCCCGCTGCCCGCCTCTCGGTGAGGGGCTGCCGACGGCCCCGCCAGGATCCTGCGAGCATGCGCTCGGTGTGGCCGGGAGCAAGCAGCCTTGACCCCACCGACCGACAGCGGGAGCCAGCTGGGGAGGGACAGCTCCTCTCTCCAGAGTCCCCGGGGCCTCTCTGAGCCTCCCCAGCTGAGTGCCCACCGTGGGTGGCGGGGAGTGTTGCTTCCAAATTCTGCTGTGTGCACGTATACGGAAGGCTTCAGCGGATCAGATCCCCCAAGCAGGGTTTCGCAGGATGAACAGGAGTTGACCAGTCGATCAGGCTTAGGGAAGGGTCATTCCAGGCAGGGGAAGGGCCAGCATGTGGACGTGGACTGGGCCCGGCCTCCAGGGACAGTGCCTTTCACCAGGAAGTCTTCCTCTGCTTCCATTCATTCTGGTGGCCTTAGGGGGCTCCTGGTTCCCCTTCCTCTCCCCTTAGACACCCTGGGAGCTGATGGCTTGGGCTTCCTGCCAGGGGCTGGGTGCTCCCACTCACATGGCCACCGCTGGCCCCATCTCTGCAGCGAAGCCCGGGAGAGCCTCTTCCTGTCACCTGCCCCTGAGTCTGGGGAGACCCCTGTGGGTTGGAACAGAGGCCGGGAGCAGAAGTGACTGCTCGGGCCCCACCCCTGCACCTGCGCCTGAGCCAGGCCTCGGGGACACAAAACAGTCATTGCCAGAACTGGCACTGAGAAGCGCCTCGGCAACCCAGGCCAGTGGCTGAGCAAAGCCAACCCCCATGCCTAGCACCCCAGGGGAGGGCAGGTGCTGTGTCCACTCGCCAGCTCCTGCTGCAGGTGACCTGTGGGTCACCTCAGGCACCTGTGGCCTCAGGGGCTACAGCCAGCCTCAGGTCCTGCCCCTGCGGGCAGTCGCCCCACCCCTGCCTTCCAGGGCCGTGTTCTCCCAGCCTCAGTCCCTCCACCTGGGAGATGGGCGCCTTGCCCAAGGACCACTGGGAGTGGAGTGGGCCTCCGGGTCTGTATGGGGCGCTGGCCACCTGCTGTTGAGCTCATCTCCAAGTGAAGAGGGCTTGTCTGTCCTCGGTCAGAGCCGTAGCTCAGGACCATGCTGGTCCTCTGCAGCCCCCTGTCATCTGCTCCGACCACAGTGGCTGGTGGGATCCTCACAGCCACGCTCAGCAGTGGGGCGAAGGGTCAAGCTGATGGGGTGCAGGAGCCCAGGTTGGAGGCAGGCTGGGCAGGGCTGGCTTCTCAGCTGGGACCCCAGAGCTTCAGGCCACGTCCCCAGGAGAGGGTCCCGATGGCCCTGCCTCTCACTTCTGCCCTCTATGCAGCCTGCGGAGGCGTGTCATCACGGGGGGGGGGCGGGGGGTGCTCTCTGGCAACAGCAGCGCCAGGTGGGAGACAGCAGCGTGGGCATTCCTCCAGGATCAGTCCTTCCGCCGGCCTGGCTGGCCGCCCCTGTGCTGCCCCGCGCCTTCCCTCACCTGAGTGCCCAGTGCCCTCGGCTCCAACCCAGGCCAGCTCTCAGGTGCAGGGGTCCACTCCAGCCATGGGCCTCCCCCAAGCTGGGCAGGTCGGGGGTTCACAGCTGCAGACGGGGTACGGCTGTGGGGTGTCAGGAGGCCGGGGGGTCACCTCCCACCTTCGCCTGTGTGACGTGACGCTCTGAGTCTCAGCCTCCTCCTCCTCTCCAGTCCCCTCCGTGTCCTTGCCTTGCTACCCTCTGTCCCTGGGAAGGGGCTCCCCTGGCGACAGCCCTGGGCCCGGGCTGGGCTTGGCGGGAGCTCGTGGAGGAGAAGCGCTGGGATGACTGAGGCTGGGGGCTGAGGCGGCCGAGACAGTGCTTGGCCTGTGGCTTGGTCACAGCCAGGCTTGGGTCCTGGCACCTGTCACTTACCCCCCTGCCTCAGGACCAGGTCACCTTCTCCTCTGAGTCTTGGTTTCCTTGTCAGAAAAACGTGGGTGGGATCTGGGGCCTACAGGGTGCCCCCAGAGCACGGGCAGAGAGGTGGTGCCCGCGCCAGCCCTGCTGGGCCTCGGGAGCGTCCCGTCTCCTGTGCCTGGACAGGCCGGCCCTGGGTGGCCCCACATGTCCCACCCCTGTGCACAGGTCTCCACATCTTGAAATGGACAGCAAGTGGTCATCGTGACCAGATAATCCCCAGGCCTCTGGGCCTGGCTTTCTGAAGGGGAGGAGAAGGTATCAGAGGTGTAGCAGGGACAAGCGTGTCCTGACGCGGGGACACTACCTATGTTGCTGGGCCGTTTACGCAAACTGCAGGACACCCAGGGAGAGACAGGGACGTGGGCCAGGGACTCAGGCCGAGGCCGTGGGAGGCGCCCTCCTCCCAGCTCTTCCTTGGCTTGGCACAGGTGGTAGCTTCCTGGGGCTGGCAGGCCCCATGCCAGGGCCCCGTCCCCGGGCACCAGCCTGTTTCCTGGAGGGACACCATGATAAGGCCACGCCCCGAAGCCCCTGCACAGGCGCCGACTTCCATCCTGTCTGGTTGTGTTTGGATTCCCAGCTGCAGTTCTTGGGGACTTGGCCCCGGTACTTGGGCCACTGGTTCTCCATGCCTCATGGGGACTGTTTCCGGCAGTGCTGTCTGGGGGAATCCTGGTCTCTGGCAGGCACCCCTTCCAGGATTCCATTTTTATGTGTGTGTTGGTGCTGGGGGTCAAACCCTGCCTCGGGTGTGCTCCGCCCAGCCCAGGAGCTTTTGGTCATTGCTCTGCTCGGCAGCCTAGGGTAAGCACCAGGGGCCACCCTGTGTCAGTTGGTTTAGGCTCTGCAGACCCTGGATCATTGTGACCTGTGGCCACAGCTTCCGGGCACAGTCCCCACTTCTTTCTGGGCCGGCAGTGGGTTCCTCTCAGGCTGCACTGACGGAGGCCCGTGATCTGCGCAGAGCTGGGCGAGCCAGTGCCCCCTGCCCCGCGCCGTCCGCGAGGCCCGCTCTTTCACTACACGCAGCAGGTTCTCAGTTGGCAAGGTTTTCCTGCAGCTTAGCTATTACAGAGTGCAGCCAGCAGGCACCGAGTTAACAACATGCACCCTGCCCCAGCACGGGAGAGGAAGGGCAGGCTCTCGGTGGACTGTGGCTGGAACCAGCTCCTTGGAGGGGAGCCCTGCTCTGCTCATCTGAATGGGCAGAAGCAGCAGGGTCTACCCGGCGGGGCTGCTGCAAGGGCACAGGAAGGGCTCACTTACCCAGGCACCGAGATGGAGCCTCCACCCCTGTGTCTGCGTGACGCAGGCTCACGGCACACTTGGTATTGTGGTGTTAGATCACGTACGCTACAGGCGTCCCGGGATGCATTGGCCTCGGCGACAATATTAGCCTGCATCATGACGTTGGTATAGTCTTTTTTCGTGTATGTGCGGGGTGGATACCAGGGATTGAACTCAGGGGCACTCAACCACTGAGCCACGTCCCCAGCCCTATGTTGTATCTTATTTAGAGACAGGGTCTTACTGAGTGGCTTAGTGCTTCACTGTTGCTGAGGCTGGCTTTGAACTCGAGATCCTCCAGTCTCAGCCTCCTGAGCCGCTAGGATTACAGGTGTGCGCCATTGTGCCCAGCGACATTGGTTTAGTCTTAACAGGGATATTGCTCTGACCCACTTTCTTACAAGCTGGTGGTCATTTCCTATTTGGCACTCCCAGGAGGTAGGAGTTTTCAGGCTAGCCAATTCTCTTGATTTTCGCCCCCAGGACTGGGGATTGAACCCAGGGTTGCTCTACCACTGATCTTCTAGTTTTTATTTTCAGACAAGGTCTTGCAAAGTCATCCAGGCTGGCCTGGAGCTTGTGATCCTCCTGCCTCAGCTTCCTGAGCATCTGGGATCACAGGTGGGGGCCACCGGCTGGCTCTCCTGATCTTCCCAAGACCAACACTGTATAAGATGCTGTGTAAGAACGGCCCTCCTGTTGCGTCTTCCCAGGTCTGTCCAGAGCCTGGCCTGTGGGGCATCTCTGCAGTGGCAGGAACCCAGCACCCTCCTTCACCGACCGCCTGTGACTCATCCCACATCTGCAGATCTTCCACCCCTTATCAGAAACCCTGATGTGCTCTGGAATTCCTGTTGGACCTTTGAGTAATAATGCGGGGCCTGTCCCTTGGTGCACCCTTCAGGCATCTGGCAGCATGTGACAGTCATTCCCGGACAAGTTCCAGCACAGAGAAGTGGGGTAAACAAAGACTCTCAGAGCTGACTCCAGGTCTGGGTGTGTCTTGGGACTGAGCTCAGACCCCTGGATTTGTCACCCTGGGGTCATGGTGACCAGGACAGCAACCCTGCAGGGGAAGGTGGGGACATAAACTTTTCCTGGAGTTTTGCTCCAGGAGGGGACAGGAGAAGGTGGCTCTGTTCCAGTGGGTGAGGGGTGAGGCTAAGGGTGGGGGCAGGGAAGCAGGCGGGGAGAAAAATGTGCAGGTGGCAGGAGGAGCCCAGCTGGCCAGGGTGGAAGGGAGGCCGGAGGCAGCTGGGGCACAGGAAGGGCCCTGCAGGGGCAGGTGGGTGGGTGGGGAGCTGTGGCCTGTGCACCTCCCTCCTCTGCACACAAGCCGCATGGCACCCAGTCCCAGGGGGGAGGCAAGCACAGTCCCAAGGACCTACCACCAGTGGAGGGAGGGAGGAGGCAGGCAGGGGGGAGGGCTGCCTCCCCATTGGAGGCCCAGGGCAAGTTGACACCTGGGCATGGGGGACCAGAGGCCACCCTGGAAGGGTGGGTAGGCTAGTTTGTGACACCGGAGTTAAAAGACAAAATTTCAACACATCTGAGGACCTTAACTGGTCTTTCTTCGGGGTCTAGGATCTGGCAGCACTGCATTCCATCATATGGAGTCCCCGCTGGGCACGGAAGGTGGCCGTGCCCACAGAGGGCCCAGGGAAGCAGGAGCAGGGTTGACTGAAAGAGGGTTGACTGTTCTTGTGGAGCCTGGGGCAGGGGGCACTTCCTCATCCTGCGGCTGGAATGGCTCCTTGGGGGTTGGCTCTTGCCTCTGTCTCTGCTGAGCTCAGGTGAACAGCTCTCGGCTGGGAGCCCGGGTGGCCTGGAACTTCAGCTCCAGTGACTCCGTTTGGCTCTCTCTGGTGCCTGGTGCAGGAGCTCCGTCCAGAGGCCTCTTGAGTGTCTTCTGAGGAGGGAGCACCCACCCCTGAACACAGGCACACCTGGCCGGCACCTGGGCAGGGTTTCCTGGACCCCCATTCTGTAGACGGGGAGACCACAGCACGTGACACAGAAGTCGTCCGCCCACGCAGGCGGTGCCCGAGTGGTGAGGTCCCCCACGCTCTCGCTGCCCTCTATCACGGTTGCCCTGAAGGGCTGATCGCCCGCTGGAGGAAGAGCAGGCCAGGGTGTGGGCAGGACAGGGCCTGGGCAAAGCCTGGCGGGAAGCAGGTGGAGAGTGAGGGGGCAGCAGGGCCTGGAGGTCAGAGGCAGAGGACAGAACGGGAGGCTGTGCCCAGGCTGCGGAGGGGCTGGGACGCCAATTTGGAAACAGAGCCAACACTCAGGCAGAGGACCTGGCCCAGAGCCCGCGAGTAGACAGGGCAGGGCCACTCTGGATCCACGCGAAGGTGGATGCCAGCAGGAGCCAGGGAGGCTGGGTTGGGAGGGTCCTGAGCCCAGGGCCTGCAGGATGGAGGGGGCAGGAGGCTGCAGATACCCAGGGAAAGCGCAGCAGAGTCCAAGCCCGGCCATCTCTGCCCAGGTCTCAGGCAGGCAAGGCCTGGGCCACCGTCAGGACTCAGGTGGACACCTGACCATCTGGGAGGCTGGAACTGGGACTCTGAAGCCAGTCCTGACTCTGCCTCTCCCCAGCCTGTGACTCTGCAAGTGACCTCAGGATTGAGACCCTCAGCGTCTGCCTCAGTGGCTTGGGCTGAGACTGCGGCCTGGGCTGGGCAGAGGTGGACCTCGGTGAGGGGCACACTGGGGTCGCTCCTCCCACCCCCACCTGTAGCCCCTCCAGGGAACCCCGCTGCAGCTCTTGCTCACTCCACACCTGCGGGGGACTCCAGGCCCTCCCCCACCCTGTGACATGGCCCGCTCTCTTCGCCAGGGGCCTGGCATGCTAAATGCCATCTTGGGGAGCTTCCATATGGGGATCGGCAGGGCCAAATGACCCAAGAGCAGCCCCACGACAACCCTGAGCTTAATCTACGAGAGCGCGCCAGACCTCGCGTGGCTGCTGTTCTTGGGTTCCTCGTGGGAACGGCGATGCCTGTCGAGGGCTGTGGGGATGTAATGAAAAATCACCAAGACAAAGACTCAAGGCCGGATCCCACACCAACCGGGAGCATGGGTGGCCGGCTCCTTGTCTGGGGGCAGCGCCAGCCTGGGCTCTGGCTTCCTAAGCAGTGTCCTTCTTTCCAAGGATTCTTCTGGGAAAGGCTGCGGGCAGGGAAGGGGCCCTGGGGACTTAGGGCAGGAAGGCAGGCCCGCGTCCCGCCAGCCCTGCGCCTGCCCAGTGGGCATGGGAACGGGCCTGGCTGGGCGCAGGGACACATGTGATCCCAGGGACTCCAGAGGCCAGGCAGGAGGACTGCAAGTTCGAGGCCAGCCTGGGTAAGTCAGTGAGACGCTGTCTCAACACACCAATAGAGAGGGCTGGGGCTGGGCTCCGTGTTGAGTTCCCGGGTCCACCCCCAGCACTGCAGACCAGGAATGGGGCCGCTGCTGCTGGAGGAGTCCAGGCCAGGAGGGGGCCCTGTGTGCGAGCTGGCGGGTGTTCAGAGCTAAGGTGGCAGGGTGAGCGCCCGCTGCCCGCTGCCTGGAGCTGTGCTTCCCTGCCGCAGAATGCAGGGGTGGGGACACGAAGGGTCTCCAGTGTGTGGCGTGTTGGGTGGCTGCAGGTTTCCTGGGGCCACAGCCAGGCCGGGGCGTGCAGCCCTTGTTGGAGGAGAGCCATATGCTTGCCTCCTAGGACAGGGACAGGAGCTCGCCCTCTCACACTGCGGAGGTGGGAGTCAGACAGCGAGGTGCTGGCAGAGCCAGGGCCCTTCCGCCCCTCCTCCGCCCCAGGCTGCGCTCCTGGGTGTCCTGGCTGGTCACTGTGACTCTCACATGTCCACCCCCATCATCACGAGGCCTGACCCCTGGTCTCTGCCTCTCCGTGCCTTTCTTGTAAGGACATTGGTCACTGTGTGGGGACCTGCCTCGCTCCAGCATGACCTCATCTTAGCCTGAGGACACCTGCAGAGACCCTACATCCCAGTAAAGTCACATCTCAAGCCCCAGAGGGCAGGACTCCAACAGTTCAACCCACTGCTGGGCAGAGGTCTGAGCCCAGGGGTCAGCCACCAGGTGGGCCATTTTGTCTGGACTCGGCCTGGGGCGCCAGGCCAGCTGGCAGGTGTTCTCCAGACTGCAGGCTGCAGGGTCAGACCCTGCGTGGGGCTGGTCTGGACTTCCCCCCAGCTTTCTGCTAGCATGGCCTCTGTCCCTGATGCTGACCAGAGAAAACAGCTTCTCGTGACGCTGGGCTCGAGCCGGCTGGGTCCCTGGCACAACTCGCAGGGCGGGAGGTGGCTGAGTGCTGGGTTTGCGAGGCAGGGTGCTGCAGGCAGTGGCGGGGCAGGAGCAGACCTGGTCTGTGGGATTCCTGCTCCAGCTGATAGGAGCCTGCATACCTGGGCCATCTGTTGATGGACCCGCATCTGGTTTATGAAACACCCGCCCTGGAGGATCTTTGGAAACAGGGTGTTCAAGCCAGTGCAGTGGCACACACCTCTCATCTTAGTGGCTAAGGAGGCTATGGCAGGAGGATGGCAAGTTCGAGGCCAGCCTCAGCAACTTAGTGAGAACCTGCCTCAAAATAAAACATGAAAAGGCTGGGGATGTGGCTCAGTGGTTAAGCACCCCTCGGTTCAATCCCTGGTCCCAAAAAATTTTTAAAAAGATGAAAACTGGATGTTCTCAGCCTTGTTTACAGATGGGAAAGGAGACTTGAAGAGCCGGAGGGTCTGCCTTTATGAGGTTAGGATGTCCACTCTGCAGGCGACAGCCCCTCACTCACCCCACCCAGGACTTTGAGCAGAAACGAGGGAGGGGGAGTGGGAGGGGCGAGCTCAGGCCTGCTGGGCTTGGGGGGCCGTGGGGTCCAGGGGCTCAGCGGGGAGAGGGAAGACCTGAGGAAAGGCCATCTGTCCCCAAGCCTCTGGGCTGCCCAGGGGTTGAGGAAGCTGTGGACAAGGTACCAATGGCAGAGAGAGGATGGGGCTGTGTGCTCAGCTAAGGCTACAGACACCCGTCTTTCTTGTTCCCCCTCTACCCCAACACCTAGAACAGGGCCTGCATGCAGTATGTGCTCAGTAAAAGTGGTACCAGGCTGGGGTGCAGCTCAGGGGTGGAGCACTTGCTAGCATGCAGGTGCTAGTGAGATGCCATTGTCACCAACAGCAGTTGGCAGCTCTGCCACTTTCTGCTGCCAGCCCACAGCTCAAGCAAGCGGCTCACCTCCAGTGTGTGTGAGAAAGCTGGTGCTGGCTTGGGGCCACCAGAGGGGACATCCCCTGTGGCGTAGCCTTAGGGCAGAGCCCACCCAGCACTGGTGCCGGCACCACCCCCCACCCTAGGCTTGGCACAGAGCCCATGAGACCTCCATTTGTCACTTCTGCTGGGCCTGATGGATGCCCATCTGCCCTGCACACTGGCCTAGAGACACACACTGAGAGTAGGTGCCCAGAGCAGGACACACGGGGACACCAGCCTAGAGTCACTGATGCTGGGGTCCCTGTGGTGCTGTGGGCTCACCCAGCACCAGCAGCCTGGCTCAGGGTCCCTTCCCAGTGTTCAGCCATAGCAGCAGCAGTCCCCAAGCCTGGGAGCCCCTTCGATGTTTGGGAATTGCCCTCAGAGGGCAGTGCTGTCACCGTCCCAATTCATCCCAGGGACCTGGCATAGGCCCAGGGGCAGAGCCAGGCCCTCTTCCTGGCTCCCTGTGCCCTGCCTCCATCCCCGAGGGCAGAGACTGCAGCAGGAGGTGCAGGAGGGACTTGGGAAACAGCTTTGGGGAAGCACCAGTCTTTGCCACCAGGGGGCAGAAGTGCCTCTTGGGAGCAGGCAGCACCTAGGAGGAGGGCAGAGTGCCCATTGAGGTGGGTGACAATGACAGAGCTGGGGCTGCCTCTTCCCACTCGGTACAGGGCCCAGCTCAGCTTGGCCACTTACTGTGACCCCCAGCTTCTCAGTACCTGGGACCTGTCACCTGGAGCAGCAGCCTGGGAGCACTTGGGAGGCCTGGTCTGAGTGCCACCCTGCCCTGTTCAGGACTCCCTCCTAAACTGGCCCCTCAGGATAGGCAAAAGGGGCTGGTGACACGGAGATTGTGAACTTGTCCAGGGGTCTGCATTTGAAAACTGTCACTGACTGCCTGTGGTCCCTTCCTGTCCCCGGATGCCAGACTATCCATCTGTAAAGTGAAGGGCTGGGCCAGGCTCAGGGTCACAGACCCCCAGGTGCTGCCAGAGTCTTCAGGTGCCCTCAGCAGTCGCTGGCACTCTGGGTGCCGCCCCAAGACTGAGTTCAGTCCCAGCAGGGCCAGGAAGGGACGTCCTGGACCAGCCATGGGGACTTTCTGATGCCAAGTCCTGCAGCAGGGAGACTGTCCCAGGTCCCAGGCCTGTGCCGACGGTTGAGGCCACCCTGAGCCAGTTCCTCACCTCGTTTCATCAGGGTCCAGGGTGTCTGAGGCCCTGAGGTCACCTGACTTGGCTCCGCGGTTTCCTCCTCCACCACCACCTGTGGTGAGCTCTCCTGTCAGGACAGTCCTGGGCTCTTCCAGTTCCCTTTGGCCCCTGGGGCCCTACACCCTACTGGGCAGGCGGGGGTGGGATAAAGTTTGGGTCCAGGGGGAGGAGAGGATGTGGCTCTGGATCAGAGTGGCTCTGGTGGCTTTGGGTGCAAGTGAATGTGTCCCCTGCCTCCCATGCCCTTCGAGAGGCGTTTTCCTTCCCTGAACTCTCAGAAACTCTTAGATGGGTCCTGCCCAGGTCCTGCAATACCACTGCTCAACCCCACAACCCCTCTCTCAGGCTTAAAGGGCCCCACAAGGCATGGAGGACCCAGTGGGCAGGGGAAGCATGGCCTAAGCCGTCACAGGGATGGCCCAAGAGGTGTCCTCTGATGGTCTCAGGGAGCCATTGCAGGCCATGCAACCATGGGCAGCCGCTCTGCAGGCCCCACGGGGCACAATCGGGCCTGAACTGGAGTCCAGTTCCACAGTGGCCCCCTGCCCTGGGGTTAGTGATGGCCTCCACCACAGAGTTCCAGGCCCAGGGAGCTAAGCCTGTGGCCATGCCAAATGCAGGGTGGCACGTCACCTCTGTACCTGCTCTGCATCCTGACACCCGGCTGTGTGTGGAGTTACATCAACCCTCTGCCACCAGCCGGAGATTGTAGTACTGGGCCTTCCCCGTGCTGGACAAGTGGGCAAAAGAGCCACGTCCCAGGCCCTGTACAACGTTGTTTTGAGTAGGATCTCACTCAGCCGCCTGGGCTGGCCTTGAACTTTGAACCCTCCTGCCTCAGCTTCCTTTGTGGCTGGGAAGACAGGTGTGTAACACTCCCTTCATGAGAGATGCCTTCGTGATTGCTCAACCTTTCCCACCTTCTGGATTACAGACTGCTTGATCCTCCTGCACTGAAGCCCCTCCCTCCAGAGCCCCAGAACTCTCTCTTCCTGCTCCTGCCTCCCCCTCCCTCCTCCTCCCTTCTCTCCTCCTCCTGCTCCTCACTCCTTCCCCTCCTCCTCCCCTCTTCTTCCCTCCCCCTCCTCCTCCCCTCTTCTTCCCTCCCCCTCCTCCCTCCCCTTTTCTCCCCTCCCCTTCCTCCCTCCCCTCTTCTCCCCTTTCCCTCCCCTCTTCTCCCCTCCCGCTCCCTCCTCCTTCTCCCTGGGATTCTCATCCAGAGCATTCCCATCTCCCCCAGCCCAGCTCCTCCCATCCCAAAGTGCTGAGCACACAAGGCAGCCCTCCCCTGAGCGCCAGCCCCTGCCCCAGCACAGCAACCATCATCCAAAGGTTTGGTGGCTCTGCTGCATTAGCACCAGTGGCAGAGATGTGACAGTCTCATTTCTGGGTGTGGGGGCTTCTGTTCAGCCTTTTCACAGTACTGTCTAATTTAACCTGTTCCTCCTGTGAGATAAGTGTGAGACTGCCGGTGGGCGTGGACCAGGGATGCAGGGATGAACCAGTCATAGTCCCTGCCCTCCTGGCTCATGGCCAAGGTCAGAAAAAGTCATCAAATGACAGGAGGGCCAACCTGAGCCTCAATGAGGACAAAGTCAGTCAGAGAGGACGCTCTGGGGCCTGGGGAGCAGGCAGGTCCTGAAGGTCCCTAAAGGGTTGAAGGCTGGCTTCTTATGCAGCACTGTGCCACAGGCAGCACAGGAGGTACTGAGGGCTGCTCGGGCCACCACTGAGAGAGCAGCCTGTGGGGCAGAGAGTGGTCAGGAGGGGTTTGTGGTCCAGGCTAGAGATGCCAGGAGCTGGGGAAGGGAGGAGGGGTCAGCGGACAGGGCAAGAGGGCTTTGCCTAGTGCCATCAGGTTCAGGGAAGAGTCACAACTGTGTCCACCCCCTCCACATGGAAACAGGCTCAAGAGAAGCATCTTATCTAAGTCTACACAGCAAGTCCTGGGCACTTGCGAGGCCAGCGTGGTGGATATGGCCCTGTTAGGGACCCAGGGAAGCTGCTGGTCTTCAGGTAGCTAAATTCTCACAGTTGTGCTCTTTCCAAATACAGATCAGTAATTACTGTGGCACTTTTATACACCGTTGTAAACACAGTGCGGTGGGAACCTCCTTCCGCTGAGACACCTGGCCAGGGATGGAGAACACCCATATGGCGACCTGAACACCTGAGGGTGTGGCTAGAAGGTGACCAGGCAGGAGGTTCCCCAGGGACAGCCTCTGAGCATGCACACACCTGCCGAGAAGGAGCCTACCTCCCGTGCCTTGCCCTTCCAGCCCTGGATGGCTGGTCACCCCTCACTTTCATTCCAGCACAGAGGCCAGAAGTGCCTCCTCTGTTGACCTCAGTCCCGTCCTCCCTGGTCCTGGCCCAGGCGTGCTGGGTGCCCAAGCCCAGGGTCCTCGAATGTGGGCAGGGGGATCCTGGCCCTTCCTGGCAGCTCAAGTTGCTCATGAGGGCCTCCGTCTCAGGGTGACAGGCCCTGTGGGAGGTTTGTGGGAACCAGGAGTGGTCCCTCATGGCTCTGCCTCCCTAGGACAGGGGGATGTAGGTGCCCAGGAATGCTGGCTGGGATGAACTGAGCAGCAACTCCTTCCAAGGTTCCCTTCCATTCGGGGTCAGGCTCCTCCAGCAAGGGGTGGTGCCTGTCAGCTCCTATGGGAACCCCCCCCCCCCCCCCGCCAGGCGGTGACTTGCCTGGCCTCGTGGTGACTGCTCAGCATTGGGCATGTTCCACTGTGAGCCTCAGTCTCCTGCTGGGGAACGGGGTTGTGAGATGGAGCTACCCAGGCTGCGGCTTCCCTGGCAGGAATCACTGCCCCAGGCACAGATTAGGACACCCCACTTGTTTCCACCATCCTGGGGGAACAGGTCGCCACAGCGTGGCAGGTCCCTGCTCTGGGATGACAATCCCTCTTCCTTCAAACCCCAGTCCAGCAACTCCTCTGGGCAGCCAGCCAGAAGCTGCGGGTCTGTGTCCTACGGGCCACGTTGGGGGCTCCTGGCCAGAGGCTCCTCTGGGGCTGAAAGCCTCGATTCAAAATTGTGGGAGAACTGCAGAGGAACCTGTGTCAAGCAAAGGGGTCTCGGGGTCTCTGGGCACAGCCTCCTTGAGCACGCGAGAGGAGGAAGGCGTGAAGGCTGGAGGCTTGATTGTGAGGTCGCAGGCCGCCGTCGCTGTGGTTGGTGGGGCTGTGCGTCCTGCGTGCGCTGGCTTCCTGTGGGCACGTGTGGCCCTCAGAGGAGGGGAGGGGGCTGAGTGTGACCCCCGCGACCACGCAACGAGGGACGCACCGGCCGCCAGGGGCGGGGCGTCGAGCCCGCGCCCAGCTGGTCCACGCCCCTGCCCGCCCCTCTCTGAGGCCCCGCCCCTCGGCCCGGGCTCCGCCCCCGGCCTGCGTTTGCGCGGGGCCAGTGCCGGAGGCGCCCGGGACTGTGCGCGCTGCAGCCGCTGGGAGCAATGATTAACCCGGCGGGGCGGCCGGCAGGCGGCCCGGGGCGGAGGCGCGGGGCCGGGGCGGGACCCCGCCGGGCCGTTCGGCTTCCTGCTCCTGCCCAAGTTTCCTTGTAGAGGGCGCAGCGCCGGGCCGCGGCGTGGCGTGGCGCAGGGCACGCGTGGCCGCCGAGCGGGCCACCAGGGTCACCATGAGGACTCTCCGCAGGTTGAAGTTCATGAGTTCGCCCAGCCTCAGTGACCTGGGCAAGAGAGAGACGGCGGCCGCCGCCGCGGACGAGCGGGGCACACAGCAGCGCCGGGCCTGCGCCAACGCCACCTGGAACAGGTAAGGCCGCGCCCTCCCGGGTCCCGGCGCCTGGGAGGGGGCCTCGGAGCCTGGCCGCGGGCGAGGGCCGCCCCGAGCGAGGAGCGCGCCCGGGCACCGCGCTCCGCCGTTCGCGGAGAACTTGCTCCGCCCGCCGGAGTTGCGCGGGCCGGAGGGAAGTTTAGTGCAACGTGTTCCCGGAGCGGAGACCGAGGCCCGCGAGGTCCGGGGGTGGGTCGGAGCGCCCGGGCCGGCGCGGAATCCGGGGCGCTTCCACGTCTGCGCCCGGTGGGCGTGATGGCAGGAAGTGTTCTCCGTGTGTGCAGGGGAGCCCGGGAGCCTCGGGGCTCCGGGTGGGGAGCCGCCGCACTTCCTGTGTCTGCGTGTAAAGTCCGGCGAGGGTGGGCGGTGACTCCCCAGTGGACCCAGCGCTCCCAGCTGTCAGCAGGGGTGCGGCAGCTGCCGGCAGTCCTGGCCAGACCCTCCCCCACAGGCCCGACCCCAGCCCACCGCGGGCCTGGGAAGCCCCTCCCGCCACTGTATGTGCCGGGCGTGCTGGGTTTGCGAAGCCCATCTGTTGGCGTCCAACTTTCAGGAATAGGAGTTTCCACCAAAAGGAGGCCAAGGGCTGAGGGGGCGAGGCAGGCCATTGGGGTTCTGTGGATGCCGGCTCCACCTCTGCACCTGGCAGTACTCCGGATGCCATTTGCCATGCTCCTCTACCCAAGCTGTGGGTTCAGCCACCAGAGCCTGGCTGCCACTTGGACACATGTCTAGTCCGTTAATACCACCCTTCATGGGCACCTTGGTGGGCACGGAACTGCCAGCTAGGACCCTGTCTGAGCACTAGGCAGGACCTGGTCACTTGTGTGCCTGTCTACTAAGTCGCAAGCTGCTTGAGGACTGGGACATGGCTGCCCTGCTTTCTCTCTGGTGGGAATGCACAGCCCTCCCAGTGCAGGGTTTCAGCAGAGGAGGAGAAGGATTCCTGTTGGGGAGACTCACTGGCCCTGTGACTCCTGGGGCCTCAAGGTTCCTGTCCTCCTCTGCAGTACTGATGATGGAGAGTTCTTGTTTCTTGCCTGGGTTTAGTGGAAGGAGCCAGACTTAATTCACAACCCTGCTGTGTGGACTTGAGCAAGTCATCTAACGTCTCTGCTCCTCTGATTTCTTTATCTATAAAATGGGTGAATAATGGTGGCCTCTGTCAGAGCTATTGTCAGAACTGAACATGGAAATGCACTGATGCCCCCAGCATGGTGCTTGGCTCGTGGAAGGTTCTCCTGACTGGCAACCCAAGCCCAGGCCCAGTGGTGCACTCCTGTAGTCCCTGAGGCAGGAGGGTCACAGGTTCAAGCCTGGGTGACTTAGCAAGATCTTGTCTCAAAAAATAAAAGGACTGGGAATGTAGCTCAGTGCTAGAGTGCCTCCAGGTCCAGTCCCCAGAGCCAAAAAGGATAATAAAAGAACTTATCCCTAGAGCCCCTCGAGGCAGCATCCAGGGTTCTCCTGGGGAGTCAGTCACTTCCTGAACCTTCCACACAGACAGCAGCCTTGTGAGCCCCCTCCCACCCAGGCTGAGTCTCCTCCTGGGGTTTCCAAGTGGGAGCCCTGGCTGGGTCCCTGCTCAGGAGACTTAGGAACCCCCTCCCTAACCCTGGGTGACCCTGGAGGCTCTGAGTCTCAGGTGAGTTCTGGGACCCCAGGGAGGTCACCTGAGTCCTGCCACTGGTGTGTCACTGGGTGGCCCTGTCCTGTGGCTCCTGCCGGCCTATGTCTCCCAGCCTGGGGCCCGTCAGCTCCCACCTGTCCTGCGTGCGCAGCAGGCCCTACCGCGACCTGTGCTTCTGCTGTGTGCCAGGCCCCGTGAGCAGCCTGCTTCTCCCTGCCCCTCGCCTGGCTCTCAGCCAGCACCACTCGGGACATGCAGGGCCCAAGCCCTGCTCCTCTCCATGGGCAGGTGTGCGCTGGGCTCAGGGTCAGAGTGCCTTCCCCATCTACAGTGGACACAGTGGGATCCAGGGGTCCCCTCCTGGTCCCTGAGCGTCATCTGCTGCCCTCTCCTGGCATGCTCCCTTGTGCAGGGTCAGGACAGCTTGGACTCCTCCTTCCCTCTTATCTTGTGACTGCCATCATTTTCCTGGGGCTGCTAGAATAAATGACCACAAACCTGTGGCTTTAAACAACCAAAGGAACCCTGTCGCAGTGGCAGAGGCAGAAGTCCACCAAGGTGTGCTGGCTGTGCCCCTGGCGGCTCCAGGGCGGTGTCCTTTGCCTCTGCAGGCTCCAGGCCCTGCACAGCCCTCCAGCCTCTCCTCAGGGCCTCCTCCTCCAGACCCCAGACCTGGGCTGGCTTCCTCTCGGGCTCCTCACCCACCACATCTGCCAGGACCCTGCCAGGACTCACCTCCCGGTCACGGCTGAGGTCCTGGGTCCTGGGGGGGGGGCATGGCCCACCCGCTGCAGCCACCACAGCGCCACCCCTCAGCTCCTGCACCTCCCTCTCCTCTGGCACGAAGATGGAGCCCATGCCCTCACCCTGGCCAGTCCTTCCCTCACCCCTCGTTCCCTGCTAGCCTCTGCTGGCCCGGCCCAGGCTTACCAGAGAGCCGCCGCGGGAGCCTGAGGAGCAGTCAGAACACAAGCAGGGAGCCACCTCTGGAAGGTGACGGCGCCGGCGGCCTGGTCCCGCACGGCAGCCCGTGCCCCTGGGGCTTGCGAGTGGACACTGAGGGGGTCCAGGCCAGCTGCTGAGCCAGAACCCACCGAAGCCACCTGCTGCTGCTGCGCTGCTTCAGTGGGCAGCTATGGCCCCTTCCGGCCTGTACCAGGCCTGGGCTGAGCCACGCTCCCTTGGGGCACTTCTGGGGTATGGGTGCCAGTGAGGACAGGAGTCTGCAAGGGTTCTGAAGGTATCCCTGCTGCTCCCACCTGGCGCCTTCATCTCCCTGAAGGGCCCTGACCCGCGTCACCCTGGCAGCCCCACTCCCTGCTCACTGCACATGCCTGTTGCTCACTTGGGACCCCTAGTCCTGTGAAGGTCGTGCCCTTGAACTGAAGGGCCACCTGTGTTTTCACATCCTTCCTGGTGGAGCAGGAGGTGCTGGGGGTGACCACTGGGTATATCCTGAGGGGAAGGGCGTGCAGGCCTTTGGAGCTGGGGCTTGAGGTTGGCCTGGTGGGGTGCCAGGGCAGCCCTGTGATCCTCTGGCCAGGCCTGAGTCTCCCGGCAGCGACGCACTCCCAGCCCCTGTTTCTCCCCTGCCTCCAGGGGCACCAGAGACACTCCCGGAAGATGCCTGAGATCCACGGAGGTCCCAAGGTTCTAGGGGGACACACCAGGTATTCAGGCCTTCTCAGGCAGGGCCTAGACAGTGTCCCCACCTCTGTCTTGGAACCCCCCGTGGGGCTGACCACACAGGAGACCTCCCCAAGCCCACCTGCGGGCACACCCACCATGGAGCGCCTCCCAGAGGCTGGGGCCTTGGAGCCCAGGTGTCCACCTGCTCTAAGCGGAGGCCTGGGCAGGGATGTGCCCGGGTAGCCCAGGGTAGAGAGGCAGGGCTTTGCTTCTCATCACCCACCAGGGCACCTCCTCGGGTGCCCTACATAGGGAAGCAAACTCAGTGGGAAAGGGACTGGGACAGGTCCCCAGTCTGACAGAGCATCCTCCAGGGACACGCAGGTCCCAGCTGGGGCCAGGTGAGGTGGGTGTTGGCGGGAAGAGCCGTATTCCATAGCTAGCAGCTGGCCCTGGGGTGAGGGCACAGGCAGGCGTCCCCAGGACCTGGTCTTGTCCCCTGGTCCTGGACAGGCACTGACTGGCCCCATCCTCCAGCATCACAAACACCCCATTTCACATCCAGCAGCCACACCCCAGCCGGTGCTGGGGACATGGGCATGGGTGACATCCCCTGTCCCCATAGCCCTCAAGGTGGAGCTCGATGTCCCCATTCTGCAGATGAACAGACAAGGCTCACAGAGGTGCAGGGGCCGCCTGTGTCCACACAGTGGTCAGGCTGGGGCTGGCGTCCAGCCAGGTCCACCCACTCCTCCCCCAGCAGCCCTGGAGGGAGGCCGTGTCCTTCTTTTCTTTCTCTGGCAGTAGAGGTCGAGCCGCGTGCTCAGCTGCTGAGGCTCCGACCTCAGCCTCCCTGGCCGCTGGGATGAGGGCGTGCGCCAGCCCAGGAGGGTCCTGCGAGGCAGGCATGTGGCCCAAGGCTTCCAGGTGGGCTGAGGCGGGCAGAGCTGCCCTGGGCCCCCTGAAGGTGACTGTGGACGTGGGGTTGCTCGGGGCAGAAGGGACTTCGCAGCTGTCACTCGGTCAAGGGTCTTGAGGTGGGAGGTGGCCCTGGACTAGCAGGGGAGGCGCTGCGTGACCACAGGGTCAGAGTCAGAGAAGGGGGACAGAAGCAGAGAGGCCAAGGAACAGGGGGCTCTGGAAGTGGAAAAGGCAAGGAGGGTCCTCTTGGAGCCTAGCCTGAGGTCCCCACCCCACCTGAGGCCAAGCCAGCCAGGCTGAGGCGAGTCGGCCGCCTCTGAACCACAGGACAGATCGGGAGCATTTTAGAAAATTTGTGGCACTCAGCCCACCTACTGTCTATTGGCACCAAGGATCAAGCCCAAGGGTGCTCACCACTGAGCCACACTCCCAGGGGTGCTGGACTACTGAGCCACACCCCCAGGGGTGCTGGACCATGAGCCACACCCCCAGGGGTGCTCACCACTGAGCCACATTCCCAGGGTGCTCCACCACTGAGCCACACCCCCAGGGGTGCTGGACCATGAGCCACATTCCCAGGGTGCTCACCACTGAGCCACACCCCCAGCCCTTTTTATTTTTTATTTTGAGACGGGGTCCCACCAAGTTGCTGAGGGTCTTGCTCTGGCCTCAGCCTCCCAAGTCCCTGGGATCACAGGTATGTGTCATTGTGCCCGGCACTTGTGGCCCTGTGTTACAACACCCATGGGACACCCACATACCCAGCTTCTCCCCCTCCCCAGCCACAGCCAGTCAGAACCCAGCCTCCGTGGGTGGGGGACTGGGGAGGGGCCAGAGGCAGAGGTGGCCCAGGGTGGGCAGGCAGTCAGGGGGAGCGCATGGACACACCTCTGTCCCCAGCCTGTCCGTGGCAGGTGGGCCGGAGCCCAGGTGTGAATGGGCTCAGGTGCCTGCCACCTGGACCCTCGCAGGCTGGGCCCACTCCTGCCCACTCGGGTGCGGCGTGTTCCTGGCTGGAGGGGCGGGGTGCCGCTGGGTGGTAGGGTACTCACCCAGCACGTGGACAGCCCTGTGCTCTGCCCCCTGCACCAGAAATCCTGGTGACTCGTGGGTCCTGGGAGGAGCCAGGCCAGACTGCAGCTGGGGGGAGGGGCCCGCCAGCTGGGGGCCAGGTTGGTCTCTGGGGGGTACAGTGAGGAGGGGGCCCTACCAGTGACTCCGTCTTCTCTCCAAGCCCTCTGGGGCCTGGGAAGATAGGACCCTGCCTCCTGGGGGGCAGCCAAGATCCCCAGCATGGGCCCCCTGGGACCCCACCTCCCTCTTCAGCAGGAGCCTCTCCCCCCGCCCAGGGGCCCTCCGTCCAGCCCTAGGGGGTGACACTCGATCCTGGTTCCTCACCTGCGCCCACCGCATGCAGTCAAGACGTGGGGGCCAGCCCTGGGACTGGACCACCCTCCTCGCATATGGGAAGCTGCCCTGTGGGGGGACCTGGGGCCAGGAGGGACCTTCTCCCTGCTGGGTGAGGGGCTCCCCCTCCGGCCCACCAGGAGTCCCTGGGGCCCTTGGGTTTCCACCAGAACACCTCAGATGCCTGGGCTGGCCCGCCCAGCTCTGGTCTAGGAGGCCCTGGCTGGACAGCTGGGGTTTCTCTTCTATTTTGGGGATGACGAGTCACACGAGGACCTCCGGCACTCCCCACCCTTCCTCTCCCTCCGAGGGGCACAGAAGGCTGTTTGGTTGACCAGCTGGGACTGTGGGGAGAGCGTGGAGCTGGAGAGGGCGGGGGTCCAACCTGCGCACCCCCAGGGTCCGAGTGAGGCGTGGGGAGGCGCAGCCTGCGGGGTGGGGACCCTGGGCCAGGGTCCCATCTCAGTTCTGGCTTTGCTGGGTATCAGCGGTGGCACTGGGACAAGCCCCTTGGCCTCTGTTTTCTTCTATGACCTGGAGCCTAGCGGTGCCCGCCGCCCGCTGGTGGTTAGGAGGAGGAGGAGGCAGAAGACCACCCATCCATGGCCCAGGCAGGTGTGGACGCGCTCTCCTCCCTGTGGCCTAAGCCTAGGACCACGCCCCGTGGGCAGGCACTACACACCCCGCCCACCATGTGGAGGGGATACCAGGCCCAGGACTTAGGTGGCCTGGCCAGGCACCCAGCTGAGATTCAGACCCGGGCCTGACCTGGCCGTGCACGGGGCTGCAGAAGGTTCGGGGTCCACTGTGGGGTCGGGGTGAGGGGACAGGGACAGCAGAGCCTCGGGGGCATGGCCCGCAGCCCTGGAGGCCTGTGGCAGGGGTTCAAGGGCTTTGGACACCCACCCCTCCTGGGTCCCCCTCAGGTGGGGGTGCTGAGAGCCAGGTAGCCACCTTCTTCCCCAGGAAGACCACTGCCCACACAGGGCCAGAGAGGAGGGCCCTGGCCCTGAGGGCAGGGAGGTGACCCTCCAGGGACAGGGAACAGCAGGGGCAGGCCCTTAGGCAGGAGGGAGGACCTTGTCCAGTTACCTCCGTGCTGGGGACCAGAGCAGGCCGTCGGGTGGGTCCCTGAAGACAGTCAGTGGGGCAGCACAGGCCACCTGCGCCCAGCTGGCCCCGGGTCCTCCCACACTGGTGTCTGCGGGCCCCTTCTCCCTGGCCTGGCCTTGGCCTGGCTTGAGTCCCAGCAATGGGACCGCCATGCACAGCAGAGGGGCCGTGCCCCCGGCCCCAAGGACAACCTCGGCCCGAGCCCTCCCTGAGCTGCCATTCGGGGCCCAGGGGCCAGGAATGCTGCCACCTGCCACAGCCCGGAGCTCCTCCCCTCCCTGGGGATTCCAGGGTGGCAGCTGCCCTCTGGGACCCGCCAGACCCTCCCTGGGATTAGTCCCTGTCTGCACACAGGACTGGCCCCGCCCTGGGTGGGCCACACACCCTTGCTGCAGCCGGCCCGGCCCTGGTGATCCCTCCCACAGACAGGGCAGGGGCTGGGGGGCAGACACACAAAGGGGGCGCCAGCCTAGGTGGTCGGCAACCAGGCCAGGGGCACGTGTCCAGCTGGTCCTGGCCAGCAGCTGCCGAGAGGCCAGCGGTAACTCCTAGCAGGGCAGGGCCTTGGCCTCTGGCCTGGCACCAGTTGTGGAGCCCCTTGGCATGCCGGGGACGTGAGGTCTGGGGACGAAACCCTACCCAGACCTGGCTCCATGCAGGGACCCTGGCTAGGTGGAGCGGGTGACACGGGTCACCAGGTTGCTAGCTCTGCATCGTCTGGCGTGGGACTCAGCCTCTCTGGCCTCGGTTTCCTCATCTGCAGAATGGGCAGCCAGTCACAGGAAAGGGTTAATGAAAGGACACCAGGAGCCCCCCTGCTTCCTGCTGTGGGTGGCAGGTGTGGCCAGCTGTCCCTCCAGGCCGAGGAGTGTCAGTGTGGCAGCCAGCCCCCGCTAGAAAGCCCTAGACAGCCGTGGGCCCCCAGCCCTGGACTGCTCCCCACCGGGGACTCAGTGGTGGCAGGACTAGCGGGATGCTGGCGGGACACTGGCCTGGGAGTGGTGTTGGGCAGGGCAGGAGAGCTTCCTGGAGGTGGTGGACAACTAGACCCAGGGACATGGCCCAGCCTGGGGGCCCTGTGCTCTGTGGGGGGGCCTGGGGTGCAGGAATGTCACCCAGGGAGCAGCTGGCCAAGACAGGGTGGCCGGAGGAGGATGAGGCAGGCGCACGTTCCCGGCTCCTCTGAGCCAGAGGCAGGCACAGTCAGGAGCAGGCCTCCTTCCTGAGGGTCAGGTGCTGGAGCGAAGGCGGAATCCCGGGGACCCCGGCGCACGCGGGCTGGTGCAGGCAGGCGAGGCGGCCGGCTCTGTGCAGAGGCTGGGGCCCACGGGCTCCACTGGGGGTCTGCATCCGACCAGTGGGCAGGGCCCAAGCCACCACCTCAGCTAGAGCCGAGTGGTCACCAGAGTCCCCTCCGGCTTCAGAGGGGGCACCCATGGACCCTGCTTCCACAAGCTGGGGCTGAAGCCCTCGGGGCTCTGCTGACCACACTGGCTGGGGCCACCCGGAAGCTGGCCCTGGTGGGCTGGGGAGCCCGGGTCACGTGGGGTAGGGGGTGGGTGGAGGTGGAACGGACCCCAGGCAACAAGCCCTGAGCAGGCCGGTCAGTGGGATGTGGACACTGGGGGCAGGAGAGGCCAGCAGCGTGTCCCCCGCCCATTTCCAGCCCCACGGGGAAGCTGGGGAGGAGGTGGAGCTGGCCGAGGCTTGGCCGTGCAGGGTGCCCAAGCGGCCTGCAGAAGGCACCTGACCAGGAGGCACCTGACACAGGCCTTCGCTCCATGGAGGCCAGGGCTGAAATCTGGGTGTGCACAGGGCCCTGAGGGACCAGCCAGCCCTGCCCATCCCTGCCCCCTCCCGGCTCTCGAGGAGCTGAGCAGGGAAGGGGAGACAGGGGCCTCTGGGTGGTGACCCTCCTCTCTCCCTGGCCACAGCATCCACAACGGGGTGATCGCCGTCTTCCAGCGCAGGGGCCTGCCCGACCAGGAGCTCTTCAGCCTCAACGAAGGTGTCCGGTGAGTGTCCACCACCTCCTGGGGCCTGGCGGGTGGGGACAGCGAGCTCCTGCTGTGCTGGGCCTCGGTGGGAGGGCGAGGCCCGAGTGGGCAGCGGCCACGGCCAGGACCTGGACCCCCGTGACCTCAGCCAGCCTCTGGGCCTGGGGGCCCGCGCCTCCACCCCTCCCGGGACGTCCTTCCGGGGAAGCGGGTGGAGAGTGGCATGAGATGACACCTTCCCTGCCAGTGTGGAGCGTCACGTCACGGAGGGCCTTTATTCTGTCAGCGGAAGGACCCACCTGCCTAATGACCAGAGGAAAGGCAGTACAGCCCAGCACTCCTCTCATGTCCTGTGACGAGCAGGGAACGAGGGTGGGAGCACCCTCAGGGCACCACTGTGAAGCAGGCAGAGGAAGCCAGAGCTCAGAGGGGTCGAGCTACTTACCCAGGGTCACACAGCCCTGACCCATGCTGCCCTGTCCCCATGTGAAAAGCATATATGGAAAAGGAGTCAGGGAAGCTTCCCCTTGTCACCTGAGGTGAGAGGGAAGGGTCAGGACTGGTGAGCAGGTGCCTGTGACAAGGGTCGGCTGAGCCCAGGGAGGGAAGATGGCATCACGTGGAGAACAGAAACTCCCGTCTCCCTGGCCCTCGTGGGGTTCTGCTCTTGTGGCTCCCTGGGCCCCGGCTCCCCGCTTTTCTTACCTGCGTCTGCTCAGGGAACAGGTGTGTGACAGGCCTCGAGAGCCTCCTGGTGCTGAGGCAACCGGCAGGGAGACCTCGGAATGCCAAGCAGAGCTGGCAGAGCCCCGCCCCGGCCACCTCCCCACGGCCCCAGGCCATGGCGGTCACCCGGCCACTGCCTGCCCCGACACAGGAGACCTGGCGGGGACTTTGAGCCCTGCAGACACTGCAGTTTGGGGCACGTTGGTCTCAGCCAGGTGGAGATGGAGTGTCGGGAGCCCTTCAGTAACGGTGACAGGCCTTTCGCGGGAGTTTCGCCGGCACCACCCTGCGCCCAGAGTGCCCGTCTGACCTCTCGCCCACTTGGCACTGCGGCCCTGGGCCTGACTGTCTCATCTGGCAGATGGGGAGACTGAGGCATGGGGCCGTTGAGTGGGCCTGCTCACAGTCACAGAGCTAGTGAGCCGGGACTCAGGCCTGGGGTCCTTCAGAACTGTCCGCCTGGACCAGCTCCCCGACCACGAGCCCACCTTGGATCAAGTGGGTCTGGTTAGGGGCGAAATCCAAGTGGCTGATGAGCTTTGGTCCTGTGTGTCTGGCTGGGGCTGTGGAGGGCAGCTGCTCCCTGAGGGGCGTCCCTCGCAGGGCCCAGCTTGGGCAGGGCAGGCGGGGCAGGCACCTTGCTCACCCCTGCTGCCCCCGTGTGTGTGCACGCAGGTGTGCCGGTGCCGCTTCTGAACAGTCGACGTTCCAGGTGCACCTCAGGTGACCCCATCATCCTGCCCATGTGGCGAGTGCCCACACACCTGGGCTGGGAGACCACCCAGCGGGAGGCCGGTGGTGGACGTGGGAACCCAGCAGTTCCCACGGGGCCCCACAGCTCCAGTCCTGGACACAGACCGGGAGAGACAAGGCCACGGGTCCCACCAGATCCTGTGCACAGACGTGGGCAGCAGCATCATGGCAGCCAGGGGCAGGGACAGCTGTGTCCATCTCCCGGTGAATGGACACGAAGCCTGACAAGCTCTAGCTCGCATGAGCCTTCAAAGCGCTGGGCCGAGGGAGGCTGCCCCGCACGTGCAGCCCAGGAACCCCACGGGCCCAGCGGCTCCAGAGAGGCTGGGGCAGGGCGGGCAGTGAGCGCGGGGGGCGGGGCTCTTCTGGTGATGGACGTGCTCTGGGAGGGCATGGTGGCATGCACGTGGACGCCAGAGCAACTTTAAAGGGTGCACTTGACAGTTGGTGAGTCAGCCCACTCTGCCGAGTCCAGGGATGCCCGCGGAGTGCAGTGGAGCAGTGGCCTTGGGTGGTCCCCTGACGCTGACCACGCCGAGCCCTTCTTGGGTGCTATTGTGGGAGAGCCTGGTCACACCCTCCCGCTGTGACTTGGGGTCTCCGTGCACGTGGCCTAGACCCTGCTGCACGGCTCTCTCCACCTGCCTGTCCTGATGGGTCTTTTGAAGCCAAAGACCTTTTGGTCTTGAGGAAGTCCTGTTGCCTGGCCGTGTCTCCCCGTCCCCCCTCAGAGGTGGACAGCTGGAGGAGGTCTGGGGACAGCTCTTGCTGGCTGTAGTCGTGCCCCGTGGGCGCCCGGCCTGTCCTTCCGCAGTGGGTCGCGCCCACTGGCCCCCTTCCCGGTGCTCGATGGCCCTCCTGCTCGGTGCTGCAGTCCTCGAGCCCATCTAGTCCCTGCAGAATGCCCCCAGGGCCTCTGTCCAGGCAGCCCCCCTCTGTGTCCTGGAGGCTGCTGCTGTCTGCCGGGGGCCGAGCAGTGTGTGGCGGGCACTCGGCCGCCTTGTGCTCCGAGGCGCCCTCCTTCCTCCTGGCTCCAGCCGGGCACCAGTCCAGGGTGCTGTGGCCTGGCGCTGCCCTCTGCGGGCTCCTGGCTCTGCCCAGAGGGCGGCCCCTCCTCTGGGGCCCGAGGTTCGCTGCAGCCCACCCCGTGCCCATCCCCCACGGGCGGGCTTCCTCAGGGTGGTGCCCCTTCCCTGCCACCCAGCGTGGCCCTCAGGTGTGGGACCTTGAGACACACGGCCTGGACATGGGGGTGGGGTCACGGCTTGGTCCTTGGAGAGCCAGCTGGTTCTCCTGGGGGACTGGGAGAGGGAGGAGGGCTGCTGGGCAAGAGCTGGCCGGGAAGGGTCATCGGGCACTGTTGCCGCCATGTGGACTTGGGCCCCTCAGTTCTACCTCCGCTGATTTCTCAGTTGTGCAGGGGGACGCTGGCCTCGAGCCTGCTAAGAGAAGCTTGGCCAGGGTGAGGCCGGGCCCAGGGCCGCCACCAGCTGACCCATGGCTTCCTGTCCCTGAGTCGGGGTGCCCTTCCACCTGTCGGGCTGTGAGCCAAGGCCTGTGACTGGCCCCGCTCAGCTGTGGGAACAGCACTGTCCCCCTGACAACCCATGCTGGTGCTGTCTGAACCCCAAGCCCGTGTCACGGGGCCAGGATGTGGAAGCCACTTCATCTCAGTGGCTGGTGTGCTGGTTCCGGCCCAGGCACAGAGCTCTCTGGGCTCGCTGAGGTCTCAGGGCCCAGGGCTGGTGGAGGGAGCCGGGCTCCAGCTCACAGCTGCCCGGGGTGGGGAGCTGCCCCGGGGCCTTTCAGGGCCTGAGGACCAGCCTTCTTTACAGGGAAGGATAAGTTCATGGCCGCCTGCCCCACCCAACCCGAAGTGCCACAGCTGATCAGGGGCAGGGACAGTTGGCTTTGTCACCCTTAGGCCCGGGCCTCAGCAGGAAGAGGGGCCTCCTGCAGAAGCAGGCCTCTGGGGCTTTTTCTTCCATGTGTTGCTTTTGAAGAATCCAGCGGTTCCTCTTTCTGCTGCGCAGGGCAGACCCTAAAAACACCTGTGTAGAAACTGCAGAGTGGCCTTGGTAAGCCATGTCGGAGTCGACGACTGTTCTGTGGTCTTAAAGACTTTTGTCAGATATCAGGAGCTCCTACTGTTAGTTCTAAATGTATCGAGGAACAAGAAAAATCCCAGCAACTAGGAAGGCCAAGGCAGGAGGATCCCAAGTTCAAGGGCAGCCTCAGCAATCTAGGCCCTGCCTTAAAAAATAAATAGGGCTGGAGATACAGCTCGGTGGCAGAGCACCCCTGGGTTCAATCCCCAGCCCCCAAGTAAAAGTGGACATCTGTTTAGGACCGTGTAATGTAGCATTAGGAATGCTGAGTATTTTATTTCTTGGTTATAAAAACAGGACCACGGGACTTACCAAGCTGGGTGTGGTCACATGCCTCTGGAGGCTGAGACAGGAGGATTGAGGTTTGAGGCCGTCTGGGCAACTCAGCAAGACCCTGTCTCAAAGTTTTTAAAATAATTTAAATGAAAAATGTTCTCAGTGTAGTTCGAGCGGCCGTCCCCACCCAGCACCGTTCCCCTCGCTGACAGACCATCCCTACTGCCGGTGACTCAGTGCACGGGCTTTGACCTGACCGCCGAGCGAAAGCCACAGGCGACCCTGCCCTTCACGGTGAACGTGTGTACGCAGCGCTTGGTTTGAAGCGGGCTTTGTGCAGGTTTCGCTCAGCTGTGGCTGAGGGGAGTTCCCGGCACGCCTGGGTGGGCCAGGATGCGGGTGGTGGGTGAGTGTGCTTCCACCGCGCCCTCAACTGGCGATGAGTCTGGGGAACTTCACACACACACACACACACACACACACACCCGTGAGCAGGGAACCTCGGGCCTGCCGCACCTTCTTGGCTGACCCTCTTTCTCTTGCCCGTTTTGTAAACACCACCTGGGGTCACCGCAGGCAGCCGAGTGGACAGCCCAGCTGCACGCTTCACTGCATGCTCCAGCTGGATGCTGGAGGCTCGGGGACCAATCAGTGACTCTGAAAGAAGTGACATTGCTGGTCACTGATCGTGAGGTGCATCCGTCATCTGCATGTGATCGGGGCCTGGGAACTGGCGGAGCCACTGTGCTTTATGTAGTTGCTCAGTTAATGCCAAGGGAACGGGAACTTGGACTGAGCTGTTGGGACTGGCGGCAGCTAAGCCCTGGTTACTGGAACTCACGGTCAGCACCGTGCGGAATGGGGCCTGGGATTCAGAACCGGCTTATTTTGTTTATTTGTTTATTTTTGGTGCTGGAGATGAAGCCCAGGCTGCTCTTCCACGGGGCCCCTGCCCTGTTTACTTTGAGACAGGGTTCTGCTAATCGCCCGGGGCTACCTGGAACTTGCGGTCCTCTTGCCTCGGCCTCCTGCGTCGCTGGGATTCCTGGTGGGTGCCACTGTGCCCAGCTCAGGATTGGTCTAAAAGTCTCTCTAAAGCAGCTTTTTAAATTGCGGTTTCTGATCAGTTTGGCTCAGGACATAAAAGACTGTTGGTGAGGATGAGCTGGTGCCCGTGTTCTCAGCCTGTGGTAGGTGCAGTGACGTCATTCAGACCCTGGAGGCGCTCGGTGGGAGTGAAAGACGAGTGTCAGATCCTCATGCTGCCGTGTGCAGTGTGGCCTTGGACCAGACACTTGACCTCTCTGAGCTTCTGCCTCTCCTGCAAAAAGGGGACTCCGGTCGGCGCCTGCCGTGGGTCCCTGAAGACCGAGCAAGCTGCTCTGGAGTAAAGGAGAGGACGCTCGGGAGATGCAGGCTGTCAGCTCCGGGGCCTGGGCAGGGTGGAGGGCCCCGAGCCGGGTGGTGGGGTCCAGCCCTGCCACGTGTCTGCTTGAGGCAGCGAGGGAGATGGGTCCTCGCTGTCCTGGGGACCCTGCAGCGCCCCTCTGTGAGGCTGCTTGGGCGGCGTGCTTGACGCACAGGGGTCCCAGGAGCCCGGAACACACAGCAGGCCCAGGCCTGCCAAGCTGGCGGCCCAGGCGCCCACCCCCATGCTGTGAGCTGCAGGTCAGTCTCCTGCTGCCCGGGTGGCCTCGGCCCCTGGTCCCCCTCTCTGGTCCCCGTGTGGCCTCCTGCTCACCCTCGTCTGCCCTCCCGCCCACAGGCAGCTGCTGAAGACAGAGCTCGGGCCCTTCTTCACGGAGTACCTGCAGGTGGGTGGCACTTGCTGGCCAGGGAGGACGGGGTCACCTGCTGTTGCTGGGTGTGGCTCCGGCTGTGCTGCAGCCTGCGAGGGGAGTGCAGGGACTTGCTTCGCGAGGCTTGGTGTCCCCGTCCAGCCAGTGTGGGGTGTGGTGGTGCTTAAGAAAGACGCAGGTGAGTCGTAGTGACGTCCCTGGCACCAAGAGGACTTGGTGCTGGTGATGGTCCACCCCCACCCAGCGACCAGTGCAGGACCCCAGATGTGGTATTTGTGCCACCTGGACAGTCCCAGGCCTGAGGCCTCTCCCAGCCTCTGCCCCCATGTGGCTGGCCCACCGCAGGCCCGAGCCCTCGGGAGCCAGGGGCTGGCGAGGTGGCTGCACTGACCCGAGATCACGCAGCCAGGAGGGCCAAGGGCATCGCACGGTGCTCTGAGCTCAGCCAGGCGGTGTGGATGCCCAGGGCCCCTCCAGGCCCCCACACAGGCCCGGCAAGGCACCAGCCCAGGACGGGGAGAGGCAGTGGTCCCGCTCACGGGGTCTTAGGGCTTTTTAAAGTTATCACGTGGCAGCCTCACGGGGATTGTCCCGGGCCACCCCTGGCTGTTCATGGAGACGAGCACAGACCCAGGGGTGCTGGCGTGTCGGCAGAGTGCTGCTGACGTCACCACGAGGTAGAGCCATCTCCCGGCCTCAGGAGCAGTGGCCCAGCCCAGACCCCCGGCCCCCCCGGCCCTGCGCCCCCCAGCCCCCTGTCCCTGTGCCCTCCGTCCCTGCACCTGCCTCTTCTGCACAGGTCACATCCGTGCAGGGGCCATGGGCGCTCTCTGGCCGCTTCCCGTCCACATCCTGGTTTTGAAGTCCTCTCTGTCCCCATGAGCCCTGCTCCGCCTCCTTCTGGGGACACCGCTCCTCATAGGGACGCAAGCAGTATCATGGGTGGGCTGGGCCGTCCCCGCCTCAGCTCTGGGAAGGTGCATAGAGACCTCGCTCTGGGCCGAGCCGCCTGCCTTGTGCCTGGGTCCCCCGTGTGTGGCCAGGAGCCGGGCGTCAGGAAGGGGTGCGCAGGGGCCTGCCCAGCCCAGCCCAGGAGGCTCCAGGTCAGCCCGCGTGTTGGAGGGCGTCCCTGCCGCCACCTCCTGCCTCGTGACCCCCTGAGGTGCAGGCTCTGCCTGGTGGGTGAGGAGCCCGGGGCAGTCGCTGCCCCTGAGGCCCAGCTGCTTGTTGGTGGCCTGTGAGGTCTCGTGGGCCTGGTCACCCCAGGGCACACCGTGACAGTGACGACCCTCTGCTTGCTTCCAGAACCAGCTGCTGACTCAGGGCATGGTGATCCTCCGGGACAAGATCCGCTTCTACGAGGGTGAGTGGTGGCCCCTCAGCAGGGACCTGCCTACCTGCGGCTGGCCTGCCGGGACCATGGGACAGTGGCCTGGCCCGTGTGCACGCGGGGTCATGCCTGCTGGGCTCTGCCTGGTCCCCAGGGCTCTGGGCTGGAGGAGTCGCACTCTGGTCAGAGGGCTTGGAGGACAGAGTGGCCCCGGGCAGCGGACCTCAGGGAGAGCGTCCCTCCCTCACACCCGCAGCTAGGTGGACCTGGCCGCCAGGGAAGGCCCTGCCTCTCCTCACTGCCCTCGGGGACTTGCTGCCGGGTAGAGCCTGTCCTGGGTCCTGGGAGGAACTGCTCGGGGACTTGGCGGCTGGAGGGGAGCTGGCTCAGACAGAAGCTGAAGGGCCAGGGCCAGGACCAGGAGCTGCTGACTGAGCGTCGCGAGGGTGGTCAGATGAGCTTTCTCAAAGCTCATTCCCACCTCGTGGAGACTTCAGGTCCTTGTTCCCAAATGGGGACAGTGCCGTGGTGATAGGCTGTCTGTGGCTACACTGCAGAGAGGGGTGGTGACAGTCCCGGTGGCCTCTCTTTCTGGCCTGGCAGGAGGCTGTGGCCTTGACCTCTGGCATCCAAGGGCCTCAGGCAGTAGCCCAGGTGCCAGCGCCCTTCGGCAGGTGTGGCATGGGGCAGGGCAGCGGCGGGAAGAGCCCCTCTGCAGAGTCCTGCTCGCCCGGGTGCTGGCTCAGGCTCCGGGGCTCGTGGAGCACATGCGACACCAGTCTCCGCTCTGCCAGGTGCGCCCCGCACACCTGCCAGCCCAGCAGACTCGCAGCTCAGCCCTGGCCACTGGGGGTCGGGCTGCTTCCTGAGCAGGCAGCGTCTGTGGCTGAGCTGGGAGCACAGGGCAAGCCCAGCCGGGGCAGCCAGGGCACCTCAGAGAAGGGAGGCTCCGTGTGGCCTGGCGGAGCTCGGTCCCCACCTCCTGTGTCCTCCAGGCCTCCCAGCGGGCACTTGGTGGCTGACGGAATTGACAGGCAGCCTAGGAGGCCGTGTCCAACCTCCCTGGGCACCGGGGACAGCAGCAAGTTCTGGGCTGGGAGTCACCACCTGGCTGTCAGCTCCCAGGTCCCACAGGCACACCACGTCCTGCCCAGTCTGGGTGCCCCCTCTAGTGCTGTAGGTGGACCAGCTCCCCGGGCTCCTCCTGGTGCTCCCTGCATGTCAGCCCTGGAGGTCTCTGGGGACCTGGAGGTGGAGGGATGCAGGGTCTGCCCTGCAGGGACTCACAGCTGGGGACAGAGACACGGAAAGTTGGTGGGGCCCAGTGTGGTGGACGTAAGGAGGAGGTGGCCTGGGGAAGAAAGGTCGCCGTCCTTTGGCCAGGCTGCACGGAGCGGTCGGCCTCTACAGGCCTCGCGTGTGGCGAGTTTAGAAGGATGTCTGCCCTGCCGCCCTGTCCTGCTCCCGCCCGGGTTTCCCCAGAGGAGTGGCCGCCGGCCAGGCCCCAGCTGGGCTGTGCAGGAGGAGGCCGGCAGGGACGGGGCAGCCCTTCTCTGGCCTCCAGCAGGCCCTGGACGCCAGCCAAGCAGGGCCTTCCTGGACAAGGAAAGAGAGGAGAGGTGGAGGCCGAGGGCTGCTTCCCGGGATGGGAGGTGGCCGAGGCCCAGGCTGTCCAGCAGGAGCCCCCGGAGGCCTTGTGCCCACAGGGCGCCACCAGCAGCCCCGCATCCTTGGCCGTGCTCCTGGGCTCTGGCCACACCCCGCCAGGGTCCCTGTCCCTGCGTCCTGCTGCTCTCTGGTCACTGCCCTCTGGCCTTCATCATCCCTGTGGTCTCCAGGGTATGGCTGGGAGCCCTGAGCTGGACCGGCCAGGTTCACTCCTGTCCCTGGGCTGCACGATGGCTCTCAGCACCCTTGAGCTGAGGAAGGATCTACCCGGGTGACAGCCCTCATGGAGCCTGGCTGCCCCTGGGCCCAACAGCCCTCCCTGCACTGCTGACCCCGGGTCCTGGGGTCATGCCAGAGCAGACGCCCAGCTGCCTGTCCCCACGACCCCATGGGGTGTTCTTCAGCCCGCTGCACAGAGGGCACCCCTGAGGGCTGCTGAGGAGCTTCCTGGGCCACACAGCAAGGCGCAGAGCAGCCCCTGACCGTCCCACAGCCCCCAGGTGCCCCACTCAGCGGCAGCCCCAGTGGGATCCTGGCCCAGGACAAGGCTCCCCTCCCGGGCTGTCAGCCTGCGGCCTGGCCGGGGCCTGGGTTCTGTGTTTTACAACATCTGCTTTCCGCAGCGTTTCCGCCCCGTGGGCTGGAGAATGGCCTGAGCTCAGCGGAACACTGGCCTGGCCGGCGCCCAGGGCTGCCCCACGGCCAGCCCCGGGGACTGAGCGGCCTTTCTTCCTGCACGACACAGGGAACTGAGGGACTTTGTGTGTGGGCAGAGCTCTGCTGCGGAGCAGGCATCCGCCCATCCCGGCCTCCCTGCTGGCCGCCTGGCCCTGGCAGCCAGGTACGGGCCACCCAGGAGGGGAGAGCTGGCCTCCCAGAGAGCAGCGGGCAGCCACTCGGGAGGCAGGGCCTGCTCACGGGGCTGCCCCTGGTGCCCTGCACCTACCCGGTCCTGGGGGCTTGGGGTGAGGGTGCAGGACCCCAGGAAAGTAAGGTGAGCCGGACGAAGGCCCTTGGCTGGCCACCGTGTTCCCATGGAAACCCAGAGCTGGGCTGCCTGGCAGTGTGGCCTGGGAGGCAGGCTGGCCACGTCAGGGGCTCGCCCCCCTTCATTTAGACCCAAACACAGAGTCCCTCCAAGCGGCAGGGGCAGGGGACACATGCTGGGGCCTGCTCCTTCCTGCACCCCACAGCCCGGGGCCCAGCTGTCTGCTGACTCCAGGCCCAGAGGCCAGCGCCCTGCAAGCTGCGTCTTCTGTAGGCGCCCAGAGCCAGCTTGGGGCACCTCAGCTGCCCTGTTCCTGGAGAGCCACCCACCCACTGGACAGTGCCACTCTGCCCCAGGCCAGCAAAATGCCCACAGAGCTTGTGGGAATGCCTGCTCACACACACCTGCTTTGGGTGTTCATGTAGCAAGAACGCCCCCTTCTTCGGCAGCTACCCCCTGAACCTGGCGTGGATGTCACCTCCTCAGGAGCCCTCCCCGCTGACCTGGACACGCTCCCCCTGGTGAAGTGGGCTTTCTGGCTTCACAAGCAGACGGGCAGCGTGGCCAGGCCCTGCGGGGAGACCTGACACTGTAGCCCAGGTCACTGCCCACCCTTGTCCAGTGTCTTCTGGGCCCAGCTCCCTGCCATTAATGGGTCCTGATGTCCAGCATCGGGCCTGGCTTGGGCACGCTTTCGGCTGGCAGGAGGACGACTCCTCACCTGCCTGGCAGGGTCTTGCGGGGGTGGGGAGACTGAGCTGCAGCTCCTGCGGGCACACCTGTGTGGCGGGCACAGGACTGGCCGCCTGGCACTGGACTGTGTACTGAGCGCCTGGGCTTAGTCTCATGGGGTCCCACTGGCTCTGGCCTGTTGTGCTCCTGTTTTGTAGGTGGCAGCCTGGGCACAGAGGGCAGGCAGTGTCACCTGGGCAGGCACCTCTAGGGCTTGGCTTGGGCCCTCGGCTCCTCGCCCTGGGTGGGCAGAAGGATCCACTGGCGTCTGTCCGGGGCAGGCAGTGACGGCTCCTTGTGCACACAGGACAGAAGCTGCTGGACTCCCTGGCAGAGACCTGGGACTTCTTCTTCAGTGACGTGCTGCCCACGCTGCAGGCCATCTTCTACCCAGTGCAGGTGCCCTGCCACGTGGGACAGGGTGGTGACGCATTCCTGCGCTTCTCGGGACCTGCCCGTGAGAGGCAGATCAGGAGGACCCTCCGAGCCCTGCAGAGCTGAGCGCAGGCACCTGGCCCCGAGTGCAGGACTGTCCCTGCCAGGGGAGCCGGGAGGGCCCTGGGCTCTGTGGGGGGGTCATCTGGGAGGACAGGAGGTACAGGGGCCCTGAGGGTCAGTGGCCCGTTCCCGTGTCCTGACCCGTAACCCGGGGTGGGCGGGGTGGAGCCCTCTTGGCGGCAGATGGGTGCAGCGCCCTGTCCGCAGGGCAAGGAGCCCTCGGTGCGCCAGCTGGCCCTGCTGCTGTTCCGGAACACCATCACTCTCAGCGTGAAGCTGGAGGATGCACTGGCCCGTGCCCATGCCCGCGTGCCGCCCGCCATTGTGCAGATGCTGCTGGTGCTGCAGGTGGGTGGCGGGGCCGCAGCCGGGCCGCTGGGTGGGGCCTGGTGGGCACAGGCCGTGGGAGCACCAGAGGTGGAGCTGAAGGCCAGGGTTCCGGACCTGTGACTGGGGACAGGGAATCTGGGGGGGGACCGACGAGGCCAGGAGAGGCTGCAGGTGCCCGGGAGGGGGTGGGCCAGGGCTGTCCTCCTGGGCGGACGCTGTGCTTACCTCCTGTGCTGGGGGCCCACACGGCAGGGACCTCAGCGTCCTCCCGTTGGAGCTCACCAGCCAGCAAGGCCTGGCCCGCAGCAGGGCGGGACCCTGTCCAGAGGGCGGCACCGGGCAGCTGGGTGCCTCCTGCACCCTGGCGCTCCCCACGGCCTGCCATCACCACGGGAGGCAGCAGGCACTGCCAGCCCACCTTACAGGCAGGGAAAGAGCCTTGCCCGCAAGCCTGACCTCACGCTGGTCTTGGGCTGCCAACCCTTGCTCCTTGTTCTCAACCCCCCGGGCGCATGGAGTCCCTTTAAAGTTAGGGTCTGTCGGTCGGCCTGGGGGCAGGGGCTGGAAGGTGAGGTTGGTAGGGTGGAGAGTGGCGCTGGGCGGGAGGCCTGAGGTTGTCCTGGCTGCCGAGCTGGATGTCCACCATGGGTGGCGCTTCTAGCTGTCAGGCTGGGAGGTCCCAGGACCTCTCTGGGCCTGTTCCTCGTCTCTGTGATGGAAAAGGGGGTCAGGCCCCGCAGGGCAGGTGTGAGGGCCGCAGGGAGAGTAGGAGGGCCACCTTCTGTGGTGCTGGGAGCAGCAGGCAGCACAGGGCTGGGCTGTAGTTGCCCCAGGGAACTCCAGGGAGGGAGGCGGCCAAGGCCTGGGCGGCGCTGCCCCCTGGTGGCCGCCATGCCTCCTGCAGCCCTCAGATGGTCCCCACCTCGCCCAGGGCCACCCCTCCCACAGGCCTCTGCCTTGCCCCGCCTGTCGCCTCTCCTCTCACCTTGAGAGACCTTGGCCTAGTCTCTTGCTGAACTTGTCACCGGCCTTGTCTTGGTCCCCAACTGAACCTGGCCCCTGCTGTTCCCAGCCTTGGGTGGGTCTGAGGTCATAGCTGCTGGCCAGCATGTGTGGAGGGCCTCTGCTGTGTGTCCCTGAGCCCCCAGGATCACAGCTGCCCTGGGGCCCCAGGGATGGGGTCTGAGTGTGTCCGCTCTCTGCCTGTGCCGGGGCAGCAGGGCCCACAGGACGGGAAGCAGAACGGTGCAGGCAGAGGCTGGGCATCACGTGCTCACTGCCTGTTCCTGTGTGACCTTCACGCTCTTGCAGGGGGTGCACGAGCCCAGGGGCGTCACGGAGGACTACCTGCGTCTGGAGGCGCTGATCCAGAAGGTGGTGTCACCGTACCTGGGCACCTGTGGCCTCTTCTCCAGCGAGGGCCCCTCCTCCCACTCCTGCATCCTGGGTAGGGGTCACCTGGGCCCTGGGCTGGGGCTGGGGTGACCACTGCCCCCGTTCTCCTGTGGACAGACAGGAAGTCCAGGGCCACAGCCCTGCTGGCCCTGCCGTGTGGGACGGGGACACACAGAGACCCGGGGGTGGGAGTGGCACCAGGCAGGGGCAGGGATCCCCGCAGAACCCCAGGGCCCACCCACGCTGTCTTGGGATGGGAGGCCGCCAGGCGTCAGCCCAGAGCACGTGCCTGGAGCTGGGCGAGCCCTGGGCAGGTATTTGGTGGGGGGGAGGGGAGCTGGGGCCACCTGGCGGGCAGCAGGAGCTGGCCACCGTGCTGCCCTGGTCCTTTCAGTCCATGGCCCGGCCCCACCTTCATGGGCTCTGGTCCAGCGGGAAAGGGAGCCCAGTGAGTCCCCACAGAGACTCTGGGCTGATAGGTGGCAAGTGTCCTGGGCTGAGGGGACAGTAGTGGTACAAGGGCCACTTGGGACTCCCCTCACATCTAGAGTGGCAGCCCCATGCCCATGGCCAGCTGCATCTCACTCAGGCAGAGACAGAACTAGGCACTGCCTGGGGCCTGGACAGGGGGACCCCAGCCCCGCTGAGGAGGGTCCTTCAGCCTCCGTGTCCAGGCAAGGCCCCGGACCACTCAGCCCTGCACCTGGTGGTCACGAGGGGACGGCAGGATGAGACCTGCCCTCCCCTGCCCACCTTGTACACAGAAGGCCAAGTTGTCCCCCTTTGCCCTCGCCCCATCCAGTCTGCTGCCCAGCACACAGTGGTCTGCAGCGGCCATCTGTGACAGGCTTTCCCCAGCTCCAAACAGCCTGACCCCCTGGCAGGGCCTTTGTCACAGCTCCAGCCACCCTGTGACTGCGTGCACTTGTCCTCCCCTGCCCCGGCATGCCAGCCTAAGGTGGGCGGGAGCCAGGTGGCCCAGGAATGCACTGGCACCTAAGATTCTAGACTTGGACGGTGGCGAGGCCAAGGCCCAAGGTCACCGTCTGGCAGGTTCTTGACACGTCACAGTCCAGGTGAAGGCCTGAAGCTGGGCAGCTTGCTGGAGGTGCTGCTGACCGCCCAGGCTGAGGCTGGGAACCCTGGTGTCCCACGGCGGGTGACATCCCACACCCCTCCTGGCACGGGGGACTGAGGGAGCGTGGCCGGAGCCCACGTGGCCCTTCCTGCAGGGTTAGTGCTGGGCCAGCAGTGTCTGCCCAGCAGAAGGGCCCTAGAGCACGTGGGGTCCAGGTGCTGGAGGCAAAGGCCAGGGGCCACGAGGCCTGAAACCCTGTGTCTCCCTCCAGAGAAGCGCCTGCTGCGCTCCCGCTCCGGGGACGTCCTGGCCAAGAACCCCGTGGTGCGCTCCAAGAGCTACAACACGCCGCTGCTGAACCCTGTGGCCGAGCACGAGGCGGAGGGTGCGGCGGCCGCCGGCCCGGGCATCCGCAGGCACTCGGTGTCGGAGATGACGTCCTGCCCCGAGCCCCAGGGCTTCGCTGGCTCCCCTGGCCCGGGCCCCACGGGCACCTTCAGGGCCTCCCCGTCGCCCCACTTGGGGCCCTGTGCCAGCAGACTGTACCCCCCGGCCCAGCCGCCGGCGCCAGGCCCTGCCCGCGGCTCCCCACCCTCCTCCAGCCCCGAGACCCTGGTGGACCAGACGCTGGAGTCCGCGGACTCTGACTCCGAAGGGATTTTCATTGACTTTGGCCGGGGCGGCGGCTCGGGGGTGTCCGGCTTCGAGGGGGCGGGGGGCCGGCAGAGCGTGGTGTGAGGCCAGCGCTGCGTGTCCACGGGACCTGAGAGACTTTCCGCCCCAGCCTCACTAGCCCCTTTCGACCTTGTCACTGCCTCAGTCACTTTATCCCCCGGTCTGCGGGAAAGCCTTCTTGCTGCTCTGCCAGGTCCAGTGGGCGTCCCAGTGGGCGCCACCCAGGTGCCCAGCCGGCCTTGCCCAGGGAGGACACGGTGGCTGCCCCGCCCACCCTGAGTGCCAGGGTGCAGCAGACCCACCCTGCCCACGCTGGGCCACCGCCAGGCCCCCTGGGTGGCTGCCGGACAGGGAGGGGAGGAATAAATCTGTCTGCCCCCTCGGCTCCTCTCTGCCCCCTCTCCCCCCAGGCTCCTGGTCCTCAGCCCTCCCCTGCTGCACGGCACTCCCGGCCTATGGCGCTGTCCATCCAGTTCCGGTCTCTGTCCATCCTGATGGACAGCCTGGAGAGGCCTGGAGCTGCTGAAGCCTGGGAGGAGGTCCGGGCAGCTCCTCTCCGTACCCCCGGGCTGAGCATGGGGTGGCCTGCTGAAGGCCACCTGGCCTGGGAGGGACTAGCTGTCCCTGCCCCACCGTCCCAGCAGGTTTTCCTCAAGGCCTCAGGTGGCCAGCTCTCCCTGCTGGCAGAAGCTGGGAAGGGGCCACTCCTGCCCCGAGGGAGAGCTGGGGGTGGTGCAGGGCCTGGCTGGGCAGAGTCACTCAGAGTGGGCCTCTCTGGGCCCCTTTCGAGGGCCAGAGGTTGGTGGGGACCGTTCTGCACCTCTTCCACCCTGGTACCCTTCAGAGCTCCCGGGAGTGACTTTCTGCTGTGGGTGGGGAGGGAATGGCCTCCGAGTGGGTGAGGGACAGCCCAGGGCAGGGTAGCCAAGTGGTGGGACAGGAGGTGCCCAGGTCACAGGGTGGGGAGGGCCACCTATGAGATGCTGGCCCAGGGTGGGGCTGCTGGGGCTCTCCAGACTCCTGGCCCAGGTGGCCTCCACGTTGTCATCAGTGACAGGGGCACGTGCTGACCCCAGGGCTCTGGGAGCAGGTGCAGTGGGGCCACAGGCCTAACCCTGAGGAGCCCTCAGCCCAGCCGAGGTCCCCAGCTAAGCCCCATCACCCTGTCCCCCACCCAGCCTGGGGTCCCCGGTCTCTGATCCCTACACCAGGTGCCCATGTCCCCATGTCCTCTCTTCAGTGTGCCACACTGATCAGAGTCAGAAGGGGGATCACAGGACGGAGGCTCAGACCTGAGGGGTCTCCACAGGCAGGAAGGAGAGCCCCGAGTCCAGCAGCAGCACTGCACCCCTCACTGTGGTCCCCTCTGGCCTTGGAAGAGACTGGAGCTAGGTGGGGCGTGGGGGTCCCGGCCACCCACCACAGTCCGTCTCCAGCCCCGGGAGGCACCTCTGCCCCTCTCCCACCGTGCCCCAGCCCTGGGAGGTCCCTGAGTCCAGGGCTTGCCTAGGAGTGGGACGGCGGGTGGGCTGGTGCTGGGAGCTCAGGAGCGTCACCTGGGCGCGGCCAGCGGGCCGTTTGCTCTGCCTCTCAGGATGGCGTCCCAGGAACTCGTCCTGTGTCCTCTGTGGTGTGGGTGCTGCTGGGGTCTCGGGAGCCCCTGCCCCATCTGCCCCACCTCATTTCAGCCACGTGCTGGGGGTCCCCATGAGCAGCCCTGGGATGCCACCAGCCACCCTGTAGCCTTGGGGACAGATGCACCAAAAGTTGTCTAAAATGAAAAGTCCTGCTGAGAGCCACATCGACAGCGCGTGTGGTCCCCGGGGACTCCCCTTCCCACTGCAGGGGGGCTGCGCTCCTGTGGGCCGCCCCCTCCACCTTCGACCCTGTTTCGGCTTCCTTCTGTGAGGGCCCATCTCCACCCAGGGCAGGGCTTCGAGACAGGACTGAGGACTCACGCTGCACTTGGGGAGGTGGCCCTCTAGGCCCACCCTGAGAGCTGGAGGAGGGTCATGGGGACCAGTAACCCACCCAGGTCACACGAGCCTTGTCCCCAGTGTGGCAGGGGCCGCTGGGGGGTCACTCAGGGAGCCAGGAGGGCCTTGCCTACAAGCCCCCTTCTGGGAGTGGACATCTGCTCCGAGTGCGTGGGGACGGGGAGAGCCTGTGAGAAATGTCCACCAGAAACCCCAAAGAGCAAGTTCAGGAGCGGAGGCCATCTGTGACTTCCCATTCAACCACGAAAGTCATGTCTGACTGCTGATTAAGGAACACCAGCACAGAGGTGCACGCCGGCGATCCCAGCACTGGGGAGGCTCAGGCTGGAAGATGACAAGTTCAAGGCCAGCCTCAGCAATCTGCAACACCCGGTCTAAAAACAGAATGTAAAGTGGGCTGTGGGTGTATGTTGCTCGGTGGGTAAGCACCCTGGGTTCCATGGAAGGGAGGGGGGACAGATTCTGGGAGTGCACCCAAAGGAATTGAAGCAAGGCCCAGAGGTGTTTACATCCGGGTTCATAGCATCCTTCTAGAGTCAAAGGCAGAGAACCCCGTGCCCATTGACAGCTGAGTGGGTAAACAGAAGGTGGTATGTCCATACAATGGAATATTATTTAGTCTGAAAAAGGAAGGAAATTCTGATTATACTAAAATTGGATGAGTCTTAAGGACATTATACTAAGTAAAATGAGCCAATCACAACCACATGATACCGTGTGATTCCACTATATGAAGTACCAAGAGGAGTCGGAGTCTTAGAGACCCGGTAGCAGTGGTTACTGGGGAGGGGATTAGAATTTCAGTTTTGCAAGATGAAATTCTGGAGATTGCTTGGCCGTTGAGCCACATCTCCAGATAGGGTCTCCCTAAGTTGCTTAGAGCCTCCCAAGTAGCTGGGGCTACCATGTGGGCCACCTGCTGAGCCTGAGCGGTAGACTTAAGAGGGTCGGAGTGGTGAATTTCGTGTGGTGTACACTTCATCACAAATTCTTTTTTAAAAACATGGAAGGGAGGGAGGAGAGAGAGCCTTCCTCCCTGGTGATTCTCCAGGGCTGCTTCCCTGCCGGGCTCTGGGCTGCCCCAACCCCATGGCCCTCTGCTGCAGTGGCCCCGGGCAGTGCCCTAGAGGCCATGAGAAGGGCAAGGCTGCCAGGCACCCACTGGAGATGGGCCACCAACAATGGCCCCTGGGGACGGCTCTGCACAAGATGGCGAGGCGCACAGCAGACCTGTGCGCCCTGGGTTCTGTGGCTCAGCAGTGGACTGAGGGTGTCCCCGGGAGGCCCGCTGGGTGACCGCTGGTGCAGAGCTGCCCGCCAGCTGTGAGACCTGAGTGGTCTGCAGGAGTGTCGCCCGCCCGCCCTTTCCCTCACAGGACACTCCAGCTGTGTTGGTGGAGGGGACAGCAGGTGGCATGACGTGGAGCTGGGACCAAGCAACCCGCTGGGGCAGAGGAGGAGCCGGATGGTGGGAGCCCCTGGCGCTCCCCACAGGCGCAGCTTCCAGGAACAGTGTCCCCCAGGAACAGTGCCCCCCAGGGACAGCAGCCACCCCAGGGGGAGTGTCCCATAAGACAGGTGCCCTGCTGCACGGCCCGGGAGCCTCACCAAGGGTGCCTTCATGGGCGGCACCAGACCCACAGCAGCCACCGGCCACAGTGTCCAGGGTCCTTGGCCTGCATCCTGTGGCCTCCCACCGCGCAAGCTGGACATGCCAGGGCGTCCCCTCTCAGGGTGGACACCACAGTGGTGGAGCCAGTCACTGCCTGGGTCCTGGTGGCCAAGGGGGTGGTTGAAGCTGTTGTCTCCCACCTTAGGACAGTGAAATTGGTAAGGAGGGGAATTCTAGTGACACGAGGGCATCTGAAAGGTGGCACCTAACGGTGAAGGGGCGTTGAGAGCAGGGCTTGCTCAGCTGCCCACCACTGGGTGCCAGTCCCGGTGTCTCAGGAGGCTGAGGCAGGAAGATCGCAAGTTCAAACCAGCCTCAGCAGAAAACAAGGCACCAAGCAACTCAATGAGACTCTTGTCTCTAAATAAAATGCAAAATAGGGCTGGGGGTGTGGCTCAGTGGCCGAGTGTCCCCCACACACAAAGGAATTCAGTCATCAGGCCCAAGGGTCCCAGAAATCCAGTGGAGAAACACACACACACATACACACACACCCCTCTGCTGTCAGCTCTGGAATAAAGGGTCCGGGGGTTGGGTCTGAGCCTGGCCACCCAGCCGTGAAGCCAGCCCTGAACACACAGTCCCCGTGTCCTGGCACACGGAGGAGAGGGCTGGAAGTCGGTCATGATCTCCTTCGGGTCAAGCTGGCTGCCACCCACGCATCACCTGGGAAATGTCGGTTCTGTGGTTTAATAAGGTCAGGACAGGCCAAGAGTCCGTGGGAGCTGCTGGCGGGGCGAGCTATTTGGGGGAAAATAAACGGGTTGCCAGGACCTTGGAGGCGGCCTGTCTTTCCTGTCTCCCACTCTTCACCCCCAGCGCTTGTCAGTGTGGAGTTTGCTGCTGGGGGAACCAACTCCGACTTCACAGACATTTGTAAGAGCAAATTTAATAAAGCTGGGAATAATGCTGCTCAGATGCAATTCTTCCTTTTTGCATTATTATTCTTTCTTTTCTATTGCAAAGCATTTGAAATGCCAGGAGTTATTGTTATAGCAACAAAGGAAATGACTGAGTGGTTGATGACTGATGAGAGGCGCTGGGGGACCCAAGGAAGGCTCTGAGGGAGCGCCTGGCTGACTCCTTCTCTGTTTCCCTTTCCTTTTCTTGTGAACGGCGGCCACGCCTGCGTTCCTGGCCCCACAATCACTCTGCATCGTGGCTTCATTGCATGTATGTTAATATCACCAGGCTAGGGTTGTGGAATTTGTATGAGACTTTTCACAAAACACAGATGCAGGGGCTGGGGATGTGGCTCAAGCGGTAGCGTGCTCGCCTGGCATGCGTGCGGCCCGGGTTCGATCCTCAGCACCACATACCAACAAAGATGTTGTGTCTGCCAAAATAAATAAATAAATTATTAATTAAAATATAAAAAAAAAAAACCCACAGATGCAAAGGAGGGAGGTGGCCCAACATCTCTTAATGTCATGAAGTTAAACCGCCAGCCGAGACTGACTGGGTGCCGGAGGGGGTTCCTCTTATTTTTGTCCAAAGTTGACTTTTAAAACACAAAACCTGAAAATCGTCTTTCTTCCCCAAAGGACCAATCTGACCGTAGTGATTCTTAAAATTGATGTTCACAGGACTGGGGTGCAGCTCAGCGGAGAGCACCTGCCAAGCAGGCCCAGGCCAGGGTTGGAGCCCCAGCACCTCAAAAAAAAAAGGGTTTTGTATCAAGAGAGGAAAAGAGGAATCAGCACAAAGCACTGAATGAAATGCTTCTCTGGGATAAGACATCTCCGTTTCCTTGTCATGTTTTGAGAGGAACAATTGTGCCACCTCGCTGGAGCTCAGACGCACTTGCTAATCAGACGTCACTGCTGAGCACAAGGGCGCACACCTGTCACCCCAGCAGCTGGGGAGGGGACCGTAAATCCAGCAATTTAGCAAGGCCCTCGGTGATCCAGCAGTTTCGGGAACAGCAGGCCCCTGGGCTCGCCCACAAGCTTTCTTTTCCAGGAAGCAATTTACGGCAGCCCTGCCTGGCCTAAGGGGACAGGAGAGGTCACATTCCTCAGCAAACTGCCTGTGGGCTGAGGGAGAAACGCAGGCCCCAATGGTGTGGGTAAGAGAAACCCTACCTGGGTGACTTCCTGAAGGAGGACACTCTTGGGACCAGATCCTGAAACTCTGGAGGATAAGAATCCTTCTTCCTGACCATGAAGTCTGTCAGAACGGACGGTTCAGAACCCAGGTAGAGGGGCCGGGCCGGGGCTCAGCGGCAGAGCGCTGCCTGGCACGCGGGAGGCGCTGGGCTCGACCCTCAGCTCCACACACAAAGAAATACCTAAATAAAGGAGAAAGGAAAAAAGAGTCCAATTGGGGGCCAAGGGTACCTAAAGTTGCCGTGACAGTGGGGACTTGAAAGTGTGATGTCACCTGCTGTCAGTCAAAACTCAAGAGGAAAGGACTCTCTGGAACCTTCTCTGGGATCCCCAATAAAACTGGGGTGCAGGAGAGGCACCCTGTCCCTCCCCTCTCTGAGAGGACCGGCTCTGTCCCTGGAGCGTGTCCCCTTTCCCTCTTCCTGCCTGTCACTCAAGCGACACCTCTGACCTCTTTCTGACGTGGTCGCAGGAATCGGAGCTTGAAGGGGGTCTTCAAGGTGCCCCCGTTTCTTGGAGGTCCCAGCTTGGAAACAGCAGGACCCTGTCTCAAAATAAAACAAAAAAGTCGGGGAGGGCTGGGGGCGTGGCTCCGTGGTCAAGTGCCCCGGGTTCCATCCCTGGTCCAAAAAAAGGAAAAAAAAGAAGAGAATCAGCCGTCACCACCTTCCCTTTGCCCTGTCACACCTGCATCCACCCCACATCCACCCTGGTCCTCTGGGTGGACGAGTGTAGAGCCACCAGCCCACGCTGGGTCCTGACAGGCCACGGGAAGAGGTGGCAGCCGGGAGCTGAGAGGATGTGGCCAGGGCATCCATCAGCCCGTCACCCATGAGGACGGAGGTGGTGCCCGCTGTGGAGGGCTGGCCCCAGGCACTGTCAGTCCCGACTTTTAGCCGGTGGTGAGGACCAGTTGTCCTGACTCTGGGGAGGACAGCGTCTTGGGCTGTCTGACTCCCTCTCGCCCCCAGTGGTTGTGTATCTCAGGAACAACAAATTAGAGGTCTTCTGGGGATTTCTTCTGCTGGAGTTGCCAGATCATTCGGCAATTTGGCCAAAAAGTGTAAGAATATTCTGTTAGAGGATGCCTTGACCCTGAGGAATAGAAAAGGCACAGTGGCTTCAACAATAGGAGAGTTGTTTTTGTGCATTTAGCTGAAGTCCAGGGGTCGGCCAAGCTTCAGGGTAGGTTTGATCCAGGAACTCTGAAATGTCACCAAAGGTATTCCTTGCCATTTTTGCTTCATCCTAAGCCTAGATCCCTTAGTGGTCACAGGATGGCTTCCTAGTGAAGGACACAGGACATACTACCCCAAAAAACACGCACCGTGGCATTTGAGAAAAAAGAAGCAGGAAGGTCCCTCTCAAGAGCCTTCCCATTTCCTTTCTTCCCTGATCATCTGGGTGGTGCCCGCTTACACCCAGAGGAAAGTGAATCCTTATCTCCCAAGACCCAGGGACACAGAGAGGAATCTGACTAGACCGGCATGGCCGACTTCCGTATCCCGAGTCCCGTTCCCCACCACCACCTGCTCTGCACCCAACCTGAGCATAGACACACGGTCCCTGTGTCTTCATCTCCTAGGAAGGCTGCGCCACACACACACACATTAGTTTGTACCCCGTGCTTTTGTTAATCTGCCTTTTGTTTCAGGGAGGCAGCTGTGAGCCCAGGGAAGGATGAGTAGGAGATTCTTGTCCCCAGGGCTGGGGCTCTCAGGGTGCCAAACTTCCTCATCTGGGTCGGGGGAGGGGCAGCCAGCAGGGTCTTCTCTTTCCCCGCCCACGCAGGCCACGTCCAGCAGGACACTCTGCCACGGTGGCCAGTGAAGGCCTGTGCTGGTGGGCTTAGCCCTGAAGCAGTGGCTGTGGCAGGGGCTATTTATGCCCATGGTCCCCTGCAATCAGATCACCCCACTAGAGGGGCTGTAGGGCCAATCACCCCAACTGTCTCGGCTGATGTGTGCTGGCTACCAGGGACCGGGAGATCCTGGAGCTGCCCACAGCCATGTGGGACAGCGGGGGACTGTGGAGCTGCCCCAGCAGCGTGAGGGATGGGGAGGAGACGGACGGACCTGGAGGATCCTCAGGAAGGGCCCCTGGCTGCTGTGCTGAAGCAGACGCTGGGAGGGGCCGGGCCCAGGGCTGGGTGAGGGGCATGGTGGCACCTGAGGCCTTTGGAAGGAGGAGCCACCAGGGCTTCACCCTGGCCCACATGTGGGTGCCAAGGGTCTGGAGGGGCCCATGGAAGAAGGAGATGGGAAGGCAGGAGAGGGACCCTGGGGACCCTGGAGCCCCTGAGCTGCTGGCCCAGACCTCCAGGCCCAGGTGTCCAGCAGGCTGGTAGAAGCAGGAGCCTGGGGATGGGGAGGAGCCAGTAAGGGGTCACCACGGTGCAGGCAGCAGCGGCTGGGTGAGATCTGCGCCCCTGGTGGACAAATGTGGGTGGAAGGAGGCAGGGCCCTGGATGGATGTGGATCAGGCCACTAGGAGGCACAGGCAGTGCAGCCAGAGAGGTGGGCAGCGGACAGGGCCCTGGCACACCCACCCTCCGAGCCCCACCTTGTGGAGCTGCACGGGAAATATCACAGGACATCGGGAGAGTCCTCTGCTGAGCCCTGGAGGGACAAGGCACCTTCGAGTGTTCTGAGTCCCCAGCTGGGGCCTCGGGATTAAGTCTGCCCAGTCATGATCAAGTCCCCAGCATGCGACTCTCAGGATGGGGGCAGTGACGTGCCCATGGGCAGGAGGCGAACCTCCCTGCCCCTCAGTCTGGTTTAGGGCTGCCTCTGGGACCACGTAGCCCCTGTCGCCACAAGGACCCCTCAGCACCCGGGGTAGTGCGCTGGGCGCCAGGCCCAGAAGGCGCTTCGGGGGCTCCTGGGTGGTTTCCCCTTGAGTGCGCGCAGATCGCACCCTTGGCTCCTCGGATGGCGCATCCTTGACCTGGGCGGCGAGGAAGGCGCGCTGGTGCGATGCGGGAGGGACGCGCGAGGCGGAGGTCGGGTGCCAGCTGCAGGTCGGAGCTGGCCGGGAGGAGCCACCGGCGGCGGCGCAAGGCGGGTGCCAGGCCCAGGACGCGCGGCGAGGGCGAGAGCGAGGGGCGGGGTGAGGGCAGGGGGCGGGGCCTGCCCAGGAGCCGCGTCCGGGGCGTGGTCAGTGAGCCTGGGACGCGCGGAGGCCAGGTGAGTTGCGACGCGCTCGCGGGGGCCCCCCGGGGGACCGGCCAGCGAGGGGACGCGTGGAGCGCACGGCCTCCGGCGGCCCTGGGCGCGCTGCCCTCGCCTCTGCCCGCCCCCTCCGGCGCCCGGGCGTCCACCCTCTCCCGCCCTGTCCGTCCCCCCATCGTCCTCCTGTCGCCGCTCTTCCCGGACGAGGGGCGCTCAGATGCGCGGCTATCGCGCTGCACGGGCCCTCGGCTCCGCGCCCGAACCTGCCAGCTGGTGTCACCGCTCCCGCTTCGCAGATGAGGCGGCCGAGCGCGCGGAGTCAAACCGGGGCCAGGCCGGGCCGCCAGCGCCGCACACCGCGGCCGAACCCGAGCCAGAGGTGCAGACCCATCGGCGGCCTCGGGGCGCCCCGGGGGAGCCAGCGCTGGCTACTTTCGCTTTCCCTGAGCCCTGGCGCGGAGTGTCCCGCCTCGAGGGAGCTTTGGGGCCCCTGCAGGAGGACTGCGGAGGCCGCTGGGGGAGGGGTGGAATTCCTGAGTCCTCCTTAGGCCCCAGTGGGGACCGCCTGGCTGCCGGGTGGCTGCCCACTTAGGTTCTGTGGCAGAGGCTGTGAATTCTCCGCTTCCTTCTGTCGGTGAGACGCAGTGTCCAAGTGAGAGCTCAGAACTTCACTGACTCAGCCATCTGGAAGCGGAGGTCCCCCGATCTGGCCTCCGTGCGGGGGTTTCAGGACCGTGTTGTGAGGTCCTTGTGGATTGCCTTGGCTGACCCTTCCCCCTACCGCTGCCAGCAGGGGAGGGGCGCCTGGGCCGAGCCCAGCCTGGTCCCTGCTCTCAGGGCTCAGGGCCTGAACCCTGTGTGACAGAAGTCAGAGGCTGGGGAGGCCTTCGGGTGGAACTGAGCAGGCAGAGGTGTCCAGATGGCCAGGAGGGTTCAAGGTGTGGTGGGGACAGAAGTGCCTTCGCCTACGTGATCAGTATCACAGAGTCACTGAAATGTGGAAGGCCAAGGCTATGCAACCCTGGCAAAGTTCCGCTGCCCCAGGGGATGGTCAGGGTGCAGTTCAAGAGGGGACGCAAAGTGCTCTGGTCACCTGGAGGTCGTGTTGTTCTCTCTTTCCCTCAGTGGAAGCCCACCCGTCCCCCAATTTTACCCTCATCTCACTGGTGGGGAAACCGAGGCACAGGCAGCTGGCAGGCGGGGGTGGCAGAGGAGTCAGGAAGCACCCTGCTGGCCAGCCGGTCATCCCCTGCTCACCCAGCCTCCCGAGGCTGGTCTTCTCTCTGTCACATTCGCAGATGAGGAGAGGGCTAGTCACACTGTGGCTGGGTGGAAAGCCAGGCTTGGGAGCCAGCTGTGGTGTGGTGACAGGGTCCCCACCGTCCCCACTGCCCCAGGTGGGAGCTGGCAGGCTGGTGTAAGGGAGACCCTGGAAGGACAGTGGGCCTGGCCAAGGGGCTTTCACTTGGTCACGTCTCTGGTGTCTGCCCTCAAGTCCATGTGAAATGACCACCAGGCAGAACAGTGATGTTTTCCATTTCTTTCCAGATAAATTGTTTAGCTCCCCCCTGGGTGCCCAGGTTAAACCTGATGCTCAAGGAGGAAGATGCACCCACTGTGGGCGGGGCAGCGGTGAGGGTGCACAGTGCCCCTGTCTCCCCACCCCCCCGCAGGGCAGCGGTGAGCGTGCACAGTGCCCCTGTCCCCCCGCAGGGCAGCGGTGAGCGTGCACAGTGCCCCTGTCCCCCCGCAGGGCAGCGGTGAGCGTGCACAGTGCCCCTGTCCTCCCGCAGGGCAGCAGTGAGTGTGCACAGTGCCCCTGTCCCCCCGCAGGGCAGCGGTGAGCGTGCACAGTGCCCCTGTCTCCCCCCCCATACAGGGCAGCGGTGAGCGTGCACAGTGCCCCTGTCCTCCCGCGGGGCAGCAGTGAGTGTGCACAGTGCCCCTGTCTCCCCCCCGCCCCCACAGGGCAGCGGTGAGCGTGCACAGTGCCCCTGTCCTCCCGCGGGGCAGCAGTGAGTGTGCACAGTGCCCCTGTCTCCCCCCCGCCCCCACAGGGCAGCGGTGAGCGTGCACAGTGCCCCTGTCCTCCCGCGGGGCAGCAGTGAGTATGCACAGTGCCCCTGTCTCCCCCCCCCGCCCCCACAGGGCAGCGGTGAGCGTGCACAGTGCCTCTGTCCCATGGCAGCAGCGGGAGTCTCCCTGGAACTTCTGGCAGCCAATGCTGTTCAGGTTTGGGGGTTCCCCGAGGACAGTGGGCCTGGCCAAGGGGCTTTCACTTGGTCACGTCTCTGGGCATGTGTCTCCCCTCTCAGGAGCATCCTAAGCCAGCAGGCCGTTGTGGTCCCTGCCAGGCTGTGTGATCTGAAGTCAGCTGCTAGCCTCTCTGTCTGCTCCTCGTTCTTACTCACAGGGTTACCGGGATGTTCAACAAGCGAATAGCCCAAGGCACCTGCACAGGGCGGACTCCGTTCTGAGTCTGTGTTGCTGGCCGTGGGAGCAGCTCTTAGGGAGATGAGGAGCTGCGGGCAGCTGGTCCCTTCCCCGCAGGCCACATACGTGGTTCTGTCTGTAGAGCAAGAAGTGAAATGTCCGTTTGAGGGGAGGGAGGAACTCGTCTGGCTGGTTGGGATTCCAGAACCTCCTGGGAGCGGCCCCTCTCCCCCCCCCCCCCCCCGCCTGGTCATAAGATTGGAACGAACCAGGGAACCCTGAAGGACACGGGCCGGCCACCTGGGCCTGGCTGCCGGTTTGTGGTCTGCAGAGGACTGAGCCTGGGCCCCAGGAGCTGCCCAGTGCCTCCCGCCTGGGCCCTGTGCTGTCTGGGACCCCAGCCCTGCAGCAGGCTCCTGCCGTCCCTCCAGCCCCGGTGCCCACCCTGGAGGATACTCTGCATTAATATAGAAGGTTTATTGATTCAAGTTTTCCTTTTAACTTATGGAGAATTTCTGATATTCAGAGGCAGCAGGATGAGGAGGGCCCTGGGCTGGGCACCTGCCCCTGCCCACTCCTGCCCACTCCTGCCCACTCCTGCCCCTAGGTCATTTGCAAGTAGTTCCCAGACCTCAGGCTCCATAAATATCGTAGTGAGAATCGTCGTTTTTTAAAAATTATTTCTCCCAACTTTATAAGGTGTAATTGATGAGTGCAAATCATCCGTATTCACGGGGCTCACCGTGAGGTTTTTAGACAGGATGCGTGGCGAAATGGCGAGATCAAGCTCAAACCCGTCTTTTAAACATGACTGCGATACTTTTTTTTTTTTTTGAGAGAGAGAATTTTAATATTTATTTTTTAGTTCTCGGCGGACACAACATCTTTGTTGGTATGTGGTGCTGAGGATGGAACCCGGGCCGCACGCATGGCAGGCGAGCGCGCTACCGCTTGAGCCACATCCCCAGCCCCTGACTGTTTTATGCTTAAAACAATTAGCAAGAAGCCCTCCTTCCCTCCCGTGCCCACTCGGCCTACAAACTCCGGGTCACTTCAAGTATCACAGTTTCTTTTCGTGTTTTTTTGTAAAATCAGGATCCAAACGAGGCCCACGCGTTGTAGTCGCCCTTTCCGACCCCCGAGCCCAAGCCTCTGCTCCCCGGGGACCCCCTCCACTTCCACACCCCCTGAGAACGGGCACCTGAGACGAGCGCCCTGAGCTGGCCTCCTGGGGGGACGTCACTGGCCAGTCCTCCTGGGAGCCGCCTGGTGTTCGAGGTGGGGCTGACAGGTGAGGAGGCAGCGTCTGAGCAGGTGCCACTCATCGGGGTGACTTGAGCCCCCCGTGACACCCTGACCCCGTTGCTTACCCACAGCAGCCAGCTCAGGGGCCAGGGGTCTCCACCCAGAGGTCTGGGGTGGTGGGACATGGTCACAGAGGACTCAGACTTGCCTTGAAGTGCCCGGAACCCGCTGCATCGAGGGGCGGCATTTGACCTGGCCCACCTGTAGCCAGGGCTTTCTGTGAAGCGGCATCTGCAGGTCAGGGTGAGTCTGGGGGCGCCTTGAGGGCCCCTCTTTAGTTTCTGAGGAGGCTAGTGTCAGCTGTCCTTGAATTCAGGCAGAATGACTGTCCTGCACCTTGGCCAACCATGACAGCAGAAGCCACCTCTGGATCGCGGGTCTCTCCTCTGTGCAGGGGCCTGTGTTTCAGGTGCAAAGGCCCTGAGGCCGGAGCAGCTCAGTGTGTGGGAAGAGCAGTCCGGAGGCAGAGGTGTGTGGCTAGCGCAGAGGAGGGCCTGATGGGCCAGGTGAGAGGGTCCTCCAGACGCTGGCAGGGGTTTGGATCCTGCCAGCAGCAGGAGGCCCTGAGGTGGGTGGTACGAGTGGTCAGTGGGGTCTGGTCCACAGATTAGTGGCACCGCGGACAAAAAAGGGAGAAAATTGCTCGTCGTGGGTGCTGGTGACGGGCCAGCCAGCGACTGCAGCCCCTTCGCCTCCCAGAATCCGATTTCAGCACCTGAGACTGGTGTGACCCTGTGACCCTTTCTCCCTGGGCCTGGGGGTGAGGCCCTGGTGGCCGTGGCCCTCTCCTTGTCCCTCCGGAGCCCTCTGTGAGACTGCTGGTCCCCTCTGAGAGCCGAGCTTCCTCTGTTCCCCACACAGCGGACGCGCCACTCAAATTAAATTGGGTGCTAATCTGCCCGAGGTAAGTAGGTGTTAATTGTAGCTGCAGCATTAAGATAATTGCTGGCAGGGCCTGTTTGTGTAATGTGCAAATATATTTTTACAGCAACAAACCATTTTGCTATGAATTATAAATAGAACGGTTGGGTGATTTGAAATCTGTTTTGCATGAGGCGCGGGCGGGCTGGCCGCCCCCCCCCCTCCCCGTGCAGGTCTGGCTCCCAGAAGGGCTGCCGCCCGCCCAGCCCAGCAGGAGCTGAGGGTCCTCGTCCCCACCCTGGCGTAGGCCTCTGGGCCAGGCAGCGAGGGTCGGGGGTGACAGCCGGTGGGGGACTCGGATCCCTGAGGAAGGCTGGGGTGCTGGGCTCATGCCCTGAAGCCCCTTGTCCAGGAGAAGAGCCGTTCAGCGTCTGGTCACTCCTGCTGCTGCTTCTTTTTTCCGTGTGTGGGGGCCACGCACACCAGGTCCTGCACTGGGTCCCAGGGTCCTGTCTGAGCTCAGCGCTCAGGACCCATGGGGACCATCAGCCAGAGATGAGCAGCCACCCATTCCCGGTTGAGAGCCGGGAGGGGTGGCCCTGGATGCCAGGGCCTGGTGTGGTCAGAGGGTGGACAGCGTGGACCCCAGGCCGGGCTTCGTGATTGAAAAGAAAGGGGTCTGAAGCAGGGGGCGGGGCGCCTGCCTGCGAGCCGAGGCCCTGGGCCCCGTCTCCCTGGCTCCTGCAGAGCCGGACACCCTGGCACTGCTGAGCAAGCCAGCACCTTCTGGTCCTCACCCGGACCCTTTCAGCCACACCCGATTTATGTCACGATGGTGACCCAAGGGGGGGTAGAGAACTTCAGAATGGGGCTCCTTCCAGAAACAACCGTGCATTTTTGGGTTGGGATTTTTTCCTTTCTTTTCTTTGGCAGTGCTGGGGATGGAACCCGGGGCCGTCACAGGCTGGGCGAGTGCGCCACCCTGAGCTACAACCCCAGACCTTTTTATTTTATTTTGAGACAGGGTCTCACTCAGTGGCCGCAACTGGCCTCCAACTTGCAATCCTCCTGCCTCAGCCTCCTAAGTAGCTGAGATAGCACGAGGAGCTGGGATCATAGGGGAGCGCCACCAGGTCCTATAGGTTGGGACTTTCTGAAGGTCCTCCCTGGGTTGGGGTCCACCCACGTTAGGGAGGGTCATGCTTCACTCAAGCCACCTGATTCAGATTCGAATCTCACCCACAAACACCTCCACTGCTCCTCGAGGCAGTGTGTGACCAGACACCTGCTGCCCACGGAAGGGCCCCCACAGGCTGCTGCAGCCGCTCACCTGTGACCCGCGGCTCCCCAGGGACCTCCAGCCAGTCTGCACCGCCCTGGGCTCCTGGGCAGCTGTGTGGCACGTGGGGGGTAGGACGCTGGCCTCCTGCCTCCTGGGCCCTCAGCAGTAGGACAGACAGGGCTTCCTCCTTGGGCCCTCGATGGGTGCAGGGACCTGTCCATGCACATGGGGACAGAGGGAGGCTGGTAGCCACTGGTCCAAGCCCACAGGCATCGTGGACACCAGAACTCACCTGGCCCCGCCGTAGGACAGTGGTGGGGAGGCACGCGGACTGTCCAGCACCCCCCCCTGCCCCCTGCTGCAGCGAGGCCGGGTTCCCATGGCACGGGAGTAACCACTGTGCTCGGAGGTGGCTGATCCAGACGAAAGGTCCTGGAAAAGGAAAAGGAAGCCACTGTCACCGTGGTGGGGTCACTGTCACTGGGGCAGGGTCACTGTCACCATGGCGGGGTCACTGTCACCGTGGTGGGGTCACTGTCACTGGGGCAGGGTCACTGTCATTGGGGCAGGGTCACTGTCACCATGGCGGGGTCACTGTCACCGTGGTGGGGTCACTGTCACCATGGTGGGGTCACTGTCTCCGTGGTGGGGTCACTGTCTCCGTGGTGGGGTCACTGTCTCTGTGGTGGGGTCACTGTCACTGGGGCGGGGTCACTGTCTCCATGGTGGGGTCACTGTCACCATGGCGGGGTCACTGTCACCGTGGCGGGGTCACTGTCACTGGGGTGGGGTCACTGTCTCCGTGGTGGGGTCACTGTCACCATGGCGGGGTCACTGTCACCATGGTGGGGTCACTGTCACTGGGGCGGGGTCACTGTCACCATGGCGGGGTCACTGTCACCGTGGCAGGTGGAAGCAGAGTCCTAGGAGAACACAGCTTCCCAGCCTCAGGGGCTTTGGACTCTGTACAGCTGGGTGGCCTGGTGGCCCCTGGGTGGCCCCAGGTGGCAGCTGGCTCTGGGACCACCAGGGCTTCACGGGGCCCTCGGGGGTTGCACGTGGCAGGGAGGACGGGAGGGCTGACTGGGGCAGGGGAAGGTTCCCTGGTCCAGAGCCTCCTGCAAGGCTTTGAAACAAGAATGTCCAGATGCGTCCCCCTCCCGGGACCGTGCCCCTGCCTTGGGGGTAGGGGGGCCGTGTGGGCCTGGCCTCCGGAAGCCCACTCTGGTGCTGCTGTTTGGCTTGCAGAGGTTTGTGCTGAAGCATATCCCTGACGGAGCCGGTTTCCAGGCTGGCCCAGGGGAGGGGCTCTGGAGGCTCTGGGGGAGGCTGGGGGAGGATGTGGGGGAGGCTGGGGAGCTGAGGCTGTGGCGGAGTCCCGGGCTGGAGCTTCCTGCTCCTCCCAACATCAAGAGTGGGGAGCCCCTCCTCCCGTCGTGGGGTTTAAATGGACCGACAGGGTGATGGGGAGCCCCCAGGGACATGGGTATCACCTGGGGATGGGAGCAGCCCTCATCTGTGTCCAGTGGCCAGGGCTTGCTAGGGACAAGGGACACATGGCCTGACCTGGAGCCCCCCAGGGCTTCTCCCCGCCAGCTGCCTTGGGCCACGTCCTGGGGTGGGTGAGATTGGCTCCTTGGCTCAGCAGGTTGGTGGCCCCCCTCAGGGTGCAGGTTCCAGGCCGGGGTGTTGCCCCACAGCCCTGGAGGTCCCCAGCCCCGGGAAGCTGAGTGTGGAGGAGGGGCTGGGCTCCCGACTGGAGAGGGGCCAGCGGGGCCCAGGCAGGGCACGTTGGGCCACCTGTCTGTCCCCCAGGGCCCTGCACCCCACCAGGGAGGTGAACCCCAGCCTGAGCTTGCACAGCGGGGCATGGGGTGGGTGGGGCTGCCAGCGACGTCACTGCTCCGTCCTCAGAAGCCGCGGCCCAGGATCAGGCGATGGAGGAAACACAGAGGTGGGCCCAGGGAGGGCTGCGGGCAGAGGTGGCAGCAGGTCAGGGTTCTGGCGTGAGACGTGTGTCTTTGGGGACTGATGTGGACCCCGTGGTCTGTGTAGCCTGGAGCAGGAAGGAATGTCACCCAGGGGGCTTGCTGGAGGTAGACGGCCCAGAGCTGCAGGTGACACACAGAGCCTGTGTGTGTGTGTGTGTGTGTGTGAGCCTGTGTGTGTGTGCCTGTGTGTGTGCGCGCGCGCGCGCGCACCCCTCCTCCCTCCTGCTCGGGGAGGCGTCCCCAGCAGTGCCCTGGCAGCCCCTGGGCTTGGCCAGGTCAGCGAGCAGCTGGGCAGGTTCTTGCTCGTCTCACGGCTCAGATGGGGCAAACCTCGGGGCCAAGGCACACAGCAGTGTGGCAGCAGGGTCCAGCCCGAGGGAGCAGGTGGCCGGGCTCCCGGGTGCTGGTGGGCGGAGGGAGGAGCCCAGAGAACGGCGCCTCCCCTCTGCACCCCCAGCACCCCTCCCAGGGGACCCTGCAGTGGCGCCTGAGCCCAGCATGAGCTTCACAGGGACAGACCCAGGGACCAGGAGAACTGTGGGCAGGGAAGACCCTGTCGCCCAGGCCGGGCGGGGGAGGCTCAGAGGAGGCGCAGGGCTTGCTGCGGACCTTGGGGACCCTGAGCGGGCCCCTCTGAAGCCTCAGGCCCGCGCCTGATAGATGGGGAGCCTGGACTTCACGGGGCGGAACCAGGACTGCCTCCTCAGTCCTGTCCCTCCGCCTCTGCTGCTAAGAAAGTCGTTGAGACCCTGGGAACACTGGGGACACCTTGCCAAGAACAGGCTTATCCCTCAGTTTGGAAACCGCAGCGTGCATCACGGCTGCTCGCTCCCGACTCTGCCCCCAGGCTCCTGGGCAGTGAGTGGAGGGGTGTCTCAGCGCCGTGCATCTCCTGGACACGCAGCATCTCCTGTGTGGCCCAGCGCCGTTAACACACCTGAGAGAGTCGGCGGTGACTCCTTAATGTTGTTGACGACTCCGGCCACCTGCTCCATGTGTCCAGGAGCGTTCAGGCTGGGGAGGCTGAGGCAGGAGGAGTGCAAGTTTGAGGCTAGCCTGGACAACTTAGGGAGGCCTTACCTCAAGATTTAATAAAAGGGCTGCAGCTCAGTGCGAAGCACCCCTGGGGTCAACCCCCAGCACCATAAACAAAGAGATGAACACCCTAAAAGCACGTGAACCAGAACCCCTGGGCCTCCTGCCCTCTGTGGGCCTCTCTTAGGCTTCCTTCCACCTAAATGGGTCCCCTTGGCCCACCTGCTGTTTCTTAAATGACCTCCACTTCTCAAGAGGCCAGGCCGTCTGCTCCTAGAAGGCGTCTCGTTCTGGGTCTGATTTCCCCACCGTGTTCTCATGGTAGGGATTTCCTGGGCCCTGAACACTGTTGCTGGGGCTCAGTGAGGGTCAGGCTCAGCCTCCTGGGCGGGCAGCCTTCCCCCGCTGGAGCTTGCTGTTGGAGTGCGCTGGGGGCGGCCTGGGATCTCCGGCCGTCCCACTCTTGGTGCTGGGTTTGCTGGTTTGGCTAAGCTGGTGACCTCCAGGGTCCCCACCCTGAGCTGCATTTTCCCCTGCAGTGGGAATGACCTGGGTGGGGATCAGCTTTGGCCCTTGGTGGACGGCCTGTTCCCTGTCTCCCTCACCCGATGGTTCTGATGACTGCCCCAGGTCTTGGCCTGAAGCTGTTGTTTCTTTTTTTCTTTTCTTTTTTTGTACTAAGGATTAAACCCGGGGGCCCTTTACTACTGAACCCTATCCCAGCTCTTTTTATTTTTTATTTTCAGACAGGGTCTAAGTTGCTGAGGCTGGCCTCAAACTTGCAATCCTCCTGCCTCAGCCTTCCAAGTTGCTGGGATTACAGGTGTGCACCACCATCTCCAAACTTGAAAATTGTTGGACCTTAAATGTGTCTAGCTATTTCTGGACTCTGTGTGCTCCACCGATCTGCATGCTGCAGGTCTCTCTTTATGACAACACCACACTGTTCTGATTATGGTAACTTTGCAATAGGTTTGAAATTGAAGTCTTTCAGTTCTCTTTCTTTCTAAACTTATTGTGGCTCTTGTAGGTCATTTTCAGTTGCACATAAATTTTGGAATCAGTTTATTAATTTCTAGGAAAAGTCCACTAGGGATTCCTTGAGGATTGTGTTTGATTCTACAGATTGGTTTGAAGAGAATTGACATCTTTAGAGTACTGTGTCTTTTAATCCATGAACATAGTATACTTACCCATGTATTTAGACCCTTTGATTTTTTTTTAACTTTTTGTAGGTTTTTTGTGTGTGTTCAGATTAGGCACTTTTTTTTTGTTTTTATCCCTAGGTATTTTGAAATTTTTTATACATATATTGTTAGTGAACTTTTAATTTTAATTTCCAATTTGTTCATTGCTTGTATTTAGGAATATAATGGATTTTTGCATATTGACTCTTCTCCTTAATCTTTTTTGTTCCCCTTGTTTATTGGTTCAAGTAGATCTTTTGTAGATTCCTTAGGATCTTCTGCTTAGATCTCATGTAGGGAAAGTTTTATTTATCTTTCTTTCCAATTTGTGTGCCTTTTGCTTTTTTTCTAGTTGCGATGGGTGGGACCTTGTGTAGACTGGTGCACAGAAGTGGTGAGGAGGACTATCACTGCTCTGCAAGTTTGGGTCTTTCACCATTGAGTATGATGTTAACTGCAGGTTTTTTTGTAGTCACTCTTTATCAAGTTTAAAAGATCTTAATTTTGCTAGTTTTTGTTATTGAACATATCTTTAATTTTGTCAAATATTTTTCTGCATTGAGATGCTCATTCCCACCCACCCCTGTTTCTATGGTGAACTGTGTTGATTTTTTTAATGTTAAAACATCTTTGCACAACTGAAATAAACTCCACTTGGAAACGATAGATTATACTTTTTGGATATTGCTAGCTTTGATTTGTCAATATTTTGTTTATGATTTTCATGTTTATGTTCATGAGCAATATTGGGCTATAGTTTTGTTGTCTTTGGTTTTAGCATTGGGGTAACGATGGCCATATAAAACCAGTTTGGGGGTATTTCCTTATTTTCTGGCAGAGCTGTGCGTCTGTCTGGTCTGGGTTGGTGAATGTATTGGCGCTGCCTCACGGTGTTTGGACGTCTGTAGTGTCTGTAGCGCTGTCTCTTGTCTCGAGCTGTAGCATTGGTTCTATGTCTGTATTTTGAAGACATCTACTTTGTAAGCTTGGTGTTCTAGTCATTGAATTGAAGTACCCAAGTGCTTTTATAGGGGAATTGTGCCCTTCTCATAGACCCTAAAAGCTCGGTTTTAGCTAATTACACCTCAGCCAGAGTGTTTTCCAGAGTGCTCTCGGGACAGCTGTTGGTGACTTCAGGATGGTCTGGCTCTAGTGAAGCCAGGTGAAATCTGCCTACCTTTTAACACGGTAACGATGATGGCCGTGAGAACATTCACTGCCAACCCGCCGTGTGACGGACAGCTTGTTGCATTATCTCAATGAATCCTCGTAATATCTCTGTGAGAAGGGAACCTTATCGTCTCCGTTGTCTTTCCTAAAGTAGGAAGTGGAGATGCAGAGAGGTCGGGGTAGCTGCTGAAGCTTATCCAGGTGGTCTGACTGTGTGCCATTGGATCGTTTCCCTGGCTGCTCTGTCTTGGTCAGTCAGGTGGGGCTCCTGTTTAATAGGCACCCTGAGGGGATGCAGTCTCTGAGGCAGCCACCTGGCTGAAAGGAAATGAGCACCAGAGTGTCGGCCGCTCGACCCCGACGTCCTACCTGCCAGCGGAGCTGGCCTGAGTTACGGCTCAGCAGAGCTGGGGAGGACCCAGCTGCCTGGGTGTCACCCTCTGGTGGACCTGGCCACCTCTCCCCTCCAACCTGCCTGACCATGATGTGGGGACAAACACCCAGGACAGTGTCCGAACCCCGAGGGACATGAGTCTTCCCTGCAGGGAAGCATTTAGTACGTGGGCTGTTTTCCCCCAGAGGTCGTAGCTGGACAGCCTGTCCTTCCACATGAGGAAGCTACTTTGGATGTGGGGAATCAGCTTCCTTGGCCACCCGCACCCTCAGCCACTGCCCAGTCGGGCCACATTTCCACCTGCTCACCTTTGACCCGAACCTCGCCCCACCAGAGGCTGGCAGCCTCCCTTGTCCTGGCTCTGGGAGGCCCCTCTGTTCCCCGTGTGTGAATCAGGGTGGAGGAGTCCCCTCCAGAGCCCAGTGGCCGTTTGAGTCGGAGACACCATCACCTGAAGGTGTCCCCGAGGGAGCCATTTCCAGAGACTCCCAGAGTCCTCATGGATCCGCAGGCCTCATTGTGCTGATTTGATTATTCCTCTCTCTCCGGGACAGTGGGGCCTCCGAGGCCACGTCCCCCCCGGATGCTGTGACTCTCTGTGACAGTCGTGAGGTTCCTGCATCGCTCTGTCTCGGAGTCTTCATTGGTGTAGATTTTATTCTGAATTATTGAGGCTTTACTGAGTCCCAGCTGCGGGCGCTCGGGAGAGACGTGTTGCGTGAGCCAGGTCTAGGGGCAGCGGGCCTCTGTTGGGGCAGGACCCGTGACACCGTCCTCCAAAGGCGCAGGGCGAGGGGCACCTCTGGGTTGCTTTGTGAATCTCCTCCTGAGAGCCCCTCCCTCAGCCCACCCACGGCCCTACCCTGTCCCCTCTGTCCAGCCCCACCCCATCCACGCTGATCCCCCCCTCAGTCCCCACGGGGTGCCCGTCCACCTCCATCGCAGGTCCACCTGCTGCCAGGGCTGCTGGTGCCTGCCAGGTGCCCCCAAGGCCGCCCCACACCACCCTGCCCTGCAGACCTGTTAGGGTCTGTAAACAAGTCAGGATGGCGCCTGGCATTTTGCCAGGGGGAATGGTTTGTGAGGTGGCGCCAGCGAGCCATTAAGTGTGGAGATTCCTGATTGGTTGACAGCTGTATCTAGTTTATGTTAATTAGGATAAGCTGTATGTAATGTATATATACCTCTCCTGTCCTACAATAAACAGCTCCCACTCCTGCTGTATCAATGTACACAAGTTGTTCGTCACCCCCCGGCTATTTTGCTGCAGGCAGCCGGACTGCGGCAGAGCCAGCAGATTGGGCTAGCATGTGTAAATCTGTGCTAAATGGAGGACAATATTTGTTATGGAAGGTTACCAATGAGGAATTTTGCACCGAGACAGCTAGGTGAAATGCAGCAGCCGGTTACCCTCAAAGAAATCTAGAAATGTTATTAGGAAAAGGACCTTATGAGGGTCAATGACAACAAATTGAATATGATCCTGCTATATATGCACAAATTGCTGCAAACGCACTTAGGGCATGGAAGACTTTACAAGGACATGGAGATTTACAAGGTCAATTATCTAAGGTAATACAGGGAGCTAATGAACCTTACGCTGAATTTGTAGATAGGCTTATTCAAACAGCTACCAGAGTTTTTGAGGATACAGAACAGGCAATGCCATTAATTAAACAACTGGCTTATGAGCAAGCAAATCGTTGGTGCAGAGAGGTCATTAGACCATGGAGACATGAAGATTTAAACACATATATTAAATTATGTAGAGACATTAATGAACAAGGGCAAGTCTTGGCAGCTGCAGTAAAACAGGCTTTAGATTCCAGGCCAAGAACATGCTACAATTGTGAACAAACAGGACATTTTAAACGGAATTGCCCCATAGGAGGAGGGTTTAACAAAGCTAGGTATCAAAGGAGTAGAATACCGGGTATTTGCCCATGATGCTGTAGAGGGAGACATTGGGCTAATGAATGCATTTCTTAAACCACCATAGAGGGTACTCCATTATCAAAAAACGGACAAGGACCAGGTGTTTATCCACGATATCATGGAGAAAGGCATCAGGCTCCATTGCCAAAAAACGGACAGGGGGGCCCAATGCTCCGGGGCCCATGACCACAAATATATGGTGCACTGGAGGAACCCAGCAACCCCATCAGGGTAGTGCCCAGGACACATTGTCCATCAGATCCCTCATCAGACAAACCAGAGGGAGTGCAGGGTTGGACATCTGTGCCTCCGCCAGAGCAGTACTAACTCCAGAGATGGGAGTTCAAATCATTCCCACAGGGGTAAAAGGATCTCTTCCCCAAGGAACAGTAGGCTTATTATTGGGACACAGTTCTTCTACTCTAAAAGGACTTATAATAAGTCCTGGGGTAATTGATCCCGATTATGAAGGTGAAATAAAAATTATAGCTAGTTCTCCAAGAGGTATATCAGTAATTTCACCAGGAGATAGAATAGCACAGTTACTAATAATACCCAGCCTACATGATAAATTTTCCAGTAGTACTATGGAAAGAGGTTCCAGGGGATTAGGCTCCACAGGTATAGATTGGGCTATGCTGTCTTTAAATTTAGATTCTCACCCCATGCTAAAACTAAATATTCAAGGATATGAATTTAATGGGCTACTGGACACAGGTGCTGACCTTAGCATCATTTCTCGTCAAGAATGGCCAAAACATTGGCCGTTACAACAAGCCACTCAAACGCTTCGAGGCCTAGGAGTGGCAACTAATCCCCATAGAAGTGCAATGGTATTAGATTGGAAGGATCCTGAAGGATGTGAAGGAACTATACAGCCATTTGTATTGGATCATCTTCTATAAATTTTTGGAGACGAGATGTCCTAGGTCAATTAGGTTTGACATTAACAAATAACATCAATCCAAATGCGCCCACTATTAGGGCTAGACAAGGTTTCAGGAAAGAAAAAAGATTAGGAGAACAAGAACAAGGTATAGCAGCACCAATTCAAATAGATCAAGGAATAAATAGACCTGGATTGGGTTTTCAGAAGGGGTCACTGAGGCAATAAAAATTACTTGGAAATCAGAAAGACCAGTGTGGGTTCCTCAGTGGCCCCTGACTAAAGAAAAGATACAAGCAGCCCATGACCTGGTCAAACAACAATTAGCGGAGGGACATATACAACCTTCTGTATCTCCCTATAATACTCCCATTTTTGTCATTAAAAAGAAATCCGGTAAATGGAGATTATTGCAAGATTTAAGAGCCATTAATAATGAGATGGTTATTATGGAACCTGCTCAATCAGGGATTCCTCAATTGTCTGCTTTGCCAAAAACCTGGTACGTTTTAGCTATAGATATTAAAGATTGTTTTTTTTTCAATTCCAATTCATCCTGAGGATAGTCCACGTTTTGTATTTACTATCCCTGCACTGAATCATGAAGGTCCTGATCAGAGATATGAATGGAAAGTACTCCCTCAAGGGATGGCTAACAGCCCAACTATGTGTCAAATTTATGTTAACAAAGCAATCCAGCCACTTAGAAATCAAAATCCTGAACTACAAATATTTCACTCTATGGATGATGTATTATTAGCACATAAAGATAAAAACACATTGCTGGAATGTTATGCCACACTTACAAACTTATTAAAAAATTATAATCTAGAGATAGCAATAGAGAAAGTACAATTAAATTTTCCAATTAATTATTTGGGAGTTCTATTATCCTCAACCATGGTCCATCCACCAAAAATTCAAATACGAGTAGATCAACTCAAATCACTTAACGACTTTCAAAAGTTATTAGGAGACATAAATTGGATAAGGCCTTATCTAGGTATTCCAACAGGAGAGTTGGGACCTTTATTTGATATCCTAAAAGGTCCATCAGATCCAAATTCACCCCGAATGTTAACGCCTGAAGCAAGAAAGGCATTAAAAGTCATTGAAACATATATGGAAAGTATGCATTTGGATAGAATTGATGTAAGTTTGCCTTTATTATTTATTGTACTACCAACAAAAAATATTCCTACAGGAGTATTTTGGCAAGAAGGTCCATTATTATGGATACATTTATCTTATTCTCCTAACACTATTCTTACTAGGTATCCTGAGGCTGTAGGACCCGAGGGGTATATATGCATTCCACACAGCTTATCTTAATTAACATAAACTAGATACAGCCGTTAACCAATAAGGAATCTCCACACTTAGTGGCTCGATGGCGTCACTTCACAAGCCACTCCCTCTGGCAAAATGCCAGGTGCCATCCTGACTTGTTTACAGACCCTAACACAGCCCCCTGTGCGTGACCCCCCATTGACCCCTCATCCCCACGCACAGGGTCCTGAGCAAACACAGCAGAGCTGCTCTCTGCGACTGGGGAGACAAGTGACAGTGGCATCTGCCGCCTGGTCACAGGATGGCCATCTCTGTGGAGGGGCATGGGAGGCTGGAGGCAGGGGAGGAAGTCATTGTCCACTGGCTGTGGACAGTGTCGCTGATCTCCTGCCCCACGATCACCCTTGGGGTGGGGACCTTGCTGTCCCCGGCCAGCTGGCCCCACTGCACCACACAGACTGGGTCTCAGGTCCCCTCTGGGCTGCCTCTGCTCCTGAAGGCACTGGAGGGCCGGGGACTCTGCAGCTGTCCTCCGCCCAGGACCCGCCTGCTCCAGGACCCGCTCAGCCTGCCCTCAGCAGGAGTCCTCTGCGTGTCCCCTGGGGCCAGGCCCGTCCCCAGGCCTTGCCTGTGGAGCCTGGAAACAGAAGGCGCCCAGCCCGGTGTTGACCCCTCGTGGATGGAGTTGTCCACCCTCTTTTGCGTCTGACGCTCCACGTGACTGCGAGGCCCCCCACCGTGTGGAGCCGTGTGGCCGCAGCTCACATGACACTCTGCAGGGCGCCCCCTGTGGGGCAGCTGTGGGCATGACTCCTTTCCCGGGTGGGTGTCCCTTGGGGACCGTCGGTGGCCGTGGTGCGGTGTGAACCAGCCCACGTGTCCACGTGTGTTTGTGCCGCCGTGGGTTGCTGAGTCTGGGAACTCAGCGCTTACGTTGTGTTTAATTAGACAAGTTCTGATCAGATGCCGGCGTTCAGACACCGCGCGCGGTTTTCATTTTAGGGAGAAACGAAAACGCAGCCGGGCCCTGGAAGGGCGTCCCCACCCCGGGCTTCTCCCTGAGAGTGGGCAGACGCCCCTGCCAGACCCTGGTGGTGGCAGTCTTGGGCCAGGACAGGATGGTCTGGCCCAGGGCCCCTCCTGCTGGGAGGGTGTGTCCAGGCTGGACCTGTAGCAGCTGGTGGAGGGGGAGGGGCAGTGCACACATCCTCCTGGGGACCCACTTCCCGGAGGTCATACTTTCACATGCTCAAAAGAACCTCGCCCTGTGCAGCAGGCAGGAGGCCCCTGGGCTCCCTGGGTAAAGCCCAGCCCCTCGCCGGGCTCCCAGGGCTGCTGTGACAAATGACCATGAACTTGGTGACATAGAAGTTACTCTTTCACAATTCCGGGGGCCAGAGTCCACGATCCAGGTGTGGGCAGGACCACACTCCTCCCGAGGCTGCGAGGAGGGGCCTTCCTGCCACTTACAGCTCCTGGTGGCTCCCGACGTCCCTGGAGGGCTGGCCGCTCCATCTCGGTCTCTGCCTCCGCCACACCTGGAAGCCCTCTGCAGGCTCTCCTCATGGACACCAGCCGCTGCATTAGGGTCCCCTGCATCTACAGTGACCTGACCCACTAACTGCCCCCAAGACACTGTTTCCAGATAAGACTCAGCCACATCGGGGACTGGAGCCTACGCCCACCTTGCAACCCCCAGTCCCCTTCTCCTTCCCCCAGCTCCCTCCTGCCTTGCCACTCATTCCAGCCCTCCCAGGCTTCGCGCCAGCCTCCTCCGCGGCCAGGCAGGCAGCTTCTTGGGACCTGGGTCAGAGAGCTGGAACTTAGGTCCCGATCCACCGCAGTGTGGCCTCGGGCAAGTCGCTCTCTGGGCCGTAGTTCCCACTCCTGCCGGTGTGGACAGAATTCATCTTGGGTCTCATTTTTCCTCCTCCATGGTGCTACTCACTGGGTGAGCATGGTGGGTGCTCAGCTGAGTTAGAGTGCACCATGGGTGCCCGGCACAGGTGGGCACGTCGTGGGTTTGTGTCAGAGCAGGTACAGAGCAGAGGCAGGTGACTGTCTTAGAAAAGGACTTCAGGCCAGGTGTGGTGCCTCACGCCTGTGATCCCAGCAGTTCAGGAGGCTGAGGCAGGAGGATCTCGAGTTCAGTGCCAGCCTCAGCAAGAGCAAGACGCTAAGCAACTCAGACCCTGTCTCTAAATAAAATACAAAATCGGCCTGGGGATGTGTCTTAGTGTTCGAGTGCCTCTGAGTTCGATCCCTGGTACCCCAAAAGAAGAAGGACCTCAGGAGGGTCCCCCACTCCCCTCCTTATTCGAGAACGCGACTGACCTCCTCCAACGCTTGCTGTCCACTGCAGGGCTGCGGAGACCGGGAGGGGACCTCTGCGCTGGGTGCTGGGGGAAGGCTCTGCGTGGCCCATGGCTGGCCAGGACCCTGCACTGAGCACAAGCCACCCGTTCTACGATGTGGCCAGACATGGCATCCTGCAGGTGGCAGGTAAGTCAGATCAGGGCCCTGTGGGTGGGACAGGCTCTCCGACCGTCTGGCCTCCCTTGGGCGATGTCCAGAAACGAGACGGTGATTGGTAGAGACACCTGCCTCTGCTCTGAGGGGGCAGTGACACCTGTCAGCGCGTGGCCGGGAGCTCTGAGGAGCGGAGGGACCGTGCTCCGTCACTCTGGGGAGCAGCAGCCCCGGCTGCAGGGAGCGTGTGGTGAAGAAGGGCGCGGCCAGGCTCCTGGCCCAGAGCAGCAGGCCTCTGCACGGGCTCAGCAGACCTGCAGCCCGCCCAGCGCCGTCGGAGGGACCCACACTGCAGCACGCAGCCTGGGCCTCGATCAGGGACCCTCCGCGCGAGCTTCTCAAGTGAACAGGGACCCCAGCCCCGCTCCTGGGTCCCCTGCAGTCACGTCCGTCCCACTCTCATCTCCCCGGAGCTTGGGTCCTAGAGAAGTAAGAGGCAAAGAGAGGCCAGCTCTCGCTCGGTGGAGACCCAGAGTCAAGGAGAGGAAGCATCTTGGTGTCCACTGACACACAGGAGGGATCAGAGGCGGGGTTGGACGGGCACCCCATAGCTCCAAGACCCCCAGGTCGTTTGAGAAAACGCTCAGGGCAGACATTGGGGACACAGATCCAGAGATCAGGTGCCCAGGAAAGGTAGGAAACCGTGGCTTTTCATAAGGCACAAAAAATATGTTAGTGTTTCTATAAGATGGGCTGAGTGTTAACTTTAGATGGACAAATGAGTAACTGTTCTCAGATTCTCTGTTCTGGGAGGCAGCAGGGCAAATATCTGCACAGGGTCCTGCTTTTTTTTTTTGGTACTGAGGATGGAACTCAGGGGCACTCAGCCACGTCCCCAGCCCTATTTTGTGTTTTATTTAGAGACAGGGTCTCACTGAGTTGCTGAGTGCCTCGCAGTTGCTGAGGCTGGCTTTGAACTCTTGATCCTCCTGTCTCAGCCTCCTGAGCCTCTGGGACTACAGGTGTGCACCCCCGCGCTCAGCTGACCCACATGTTTTTAAAACACTCCTTGAGATTCTTAATAGTAGCCCCTAGAGGACTGTTGGGTTCTGAGACCTGGGAGTTGGTGGGGCAGTGACCACCCAGCTGGGTGCCTGAGTGCAGTGTGGGTGGCGGTCTAGGTCTTTACGGGGTTAATTGATGGGTTGAGCTGGTCAGCTCTCCCGCCTCCTCCTGGTCTGAGCTCTCTGCTGGCCTGTCCAGGTCCTTCGGTTCCGCCCTCCTTGGCTTCCCGTGCTGGACGCTGTGCAGCTGGGAGGCGAACACCTGGGCGGCTGGTCTCACGTTGTCCTGGTGTTGTTCCTGGGTGGCTTGGTGTCCTCCGGCTCCTTGTCCTGAAGTCTGATTTTTGGTGACATTCACATGACCACAAAGCTGTGTGGCTTTCCGTCCTTGGAGCCAGCAGGGCTTGCCCGTCCCCACCTCCCTGCCCGCTGCCCGGGTCACAGCCTGCAGGGGCATCTCTTCACCAGCTCATCATTGGGACGTTAGCGTCACGAGAGAGGGACGCAGGGCTCGGCCCGCAGCAGATGACCGGGCCACCACAGAGGACCAGACTTGGAGGGTGCTGTGGGTCCTTCAGTGTCATTAAGGGGCTGTGGACACGCCTGAGGTTGTGCCCAGGGTCCTCCCAGAGACACCGTGAAATTGCCGCTTGGCTGGTCCACTGCTGCAGGGTCCCTGGAGTGGTGTGTGGCCCTGGTCCCCAGGTCCCAGACAGTTCTTCTGTTTTGGAGCAAAGTTTTCAAAAGGAGCTTCTTAGAAATGTCACCATTTTCAAAGAGCAGGTGACGGCCTCGGGCCACTCTGAGAAGCCCTGGAGAAGCTCACAGGAGGCGGAGGGGACGGCAGGGTCAAGAACCCCTCGCTTTAGAGCAGCCAGCGGTCCCAGCCTGGGGGGCAGAGGCTGAGGATGGGGAGAGTCGCCTCCTGAGGCTCCTGAGCTGCTGGCACCAGAGCCCCCGGTGGGGAGCTGACCGGGCCTCCCTGCCGCCCCGCCCCTCCTCCCGGCCGCCCCTCCTTCCCTCATCTCTAACTCTGGCTCCTGCTCCTGAGTGGTCCCTAGGGACAGTTCACGGTCCCCTTTCTTCTGGGGCCCTTTCAACAAGGGCTTGACCATGTCCTTCAAGTCCAGCCAGACCTGGCCCCCTGACGGACGGGTTCCTCTCGGGGCAAAGCCAGACCACAGCCAAATCCAGAGACTTGTCAAAGCAGTTCTGAGGGCTGGGCCGGGCTCAGGGTGGAGCACTCGCCCAGCACGTGTGAGGCCCTGGGTTCCGGCCTCAGGGCTGCGTATAAAATAAAGGTCTTGTGTCCATCTACCATGAAGAAAATTTTTCACTGAGGTTTTTTAAAAAACCTTTCTGAGCAGTCCCTCACAACCCAGGCGTTATGTGTCTGGCTAAACGGAAGCTCCGTAGAATTCTAACCCGCCCAGTGGTGTTTCATAAATATCATTGACTTCGGTATTTTAAGAAGAGGTGATGGTTGGGCTGGGTGTGTTGGTGCATGACCATGATCCCAGCCACTCAGGAGGCTGAGGCAGGAGGATTGCAGGTTCAAGGCCAGCCTCAGCAACTTAGTGAGACCCTGTCTCAAAATGAAAAATAGAAAGCGCTGGGGGTGTGGCTCAGGGCTGAAGCACCCCTGGGTTTACTCTCCAGGACCAAAAGAAAAAGAGAAGTGGTCTTAGTGGGGAAAGCGTGTTTGGGGGGTCTGAAGCCTGGATCTGGGGCCCAGGCTCAGAATGAGGGCAGGTGGCGGGAAGCAGGTGGGAGATGGAAGGCTCTAGGCCCAGGGACCAGAGGAGGTGGGAGGCACAGTCTCAGAGATGTGGAGGGGCAACTGGCAGGGAAGAGAAGGAGAGGTCACACAGGATCTTGTGCTGGACCCAGAAGTGCGCCCTCCTCACAGAGCCCAGCGGGCAGCTGGCCTCCTGCAGGACGCAGACCAGGCCAGCCCTCAGATCTCCTCCACGTCCGCGGAAATGGCTGCGGCCGTCGACAAAAGCTGGAAACAGAGGCCGACAGCTGGAGGAGCCTGGGGCCTGCTGCGCTCACCAGCCTGGACCAGCGGGCGCCTGGAGGAGAGGCGCAGGGAGGTCCTGGGCGCTGGGCTCCTTCGCGCACACCCCATCCTGGGCCGCGAGGGAGCTGTGCTGGGAGCAGCGGAGGGGAAATCGCGGATCCACCCTGGGCCTGGCGGATCCTGCTCTGCGTGGGCTGCATTCATTTCCTTCCAAGCTGCGACCTCGCGAAGCCTTCTGGATCTGCGACCTGTGTTCCCAGAGCACAACGAGGGGTTTCTCACCTCCACCGAGGTCCTTGGTGCAGATGCCACGGTGACGGTGACGTCATGGCTGCAGCAGGAATGTTCCAGGGAACCCTCAGGGCTGCTGAGGACGCCCGTGTCCGAGAACTGGGGAGAGCAGACCCTCGGTGGGGGAGCAGAGGAGGCTCTGGGGGAGGCGGGCGCTGCTCAGAGGTAGCGGCTGCAGGCTGGCCCCCTGCCCGGCCCTCCCCTGGCCTCTGGGCCTCAGTTTCCTCTCCTGCGAGGTGACAGGGCGCAGCCCTCCTGAAGCGCCAGGCTTCTGTCATCATGAGCACTGTGTGTGGCTCGCCCAGGGTGTCCAGTGGGCTGGCTCCCCTTCCTGCAGCCCCCAAGGTCAGCTTTATTACTGTCCCCATCATGCCGGGACAGGGAGGCTGGCCGGTCATCTGGGAGTTGTGGTGGCTGAGGAGGAGAATCCAAGGTGGAGGCCGGCCGGGGCAACTTAGTGAGACCCTGTCTTGAAGTGCAGGGTTTTTTTTTTTAAGGGCTGGGGATGTGGCTTGGTGAAGTCTTGCCTGGCACGCGTGAGGCCTGGGTTCCATCCCCAGGACCAGCACACACACACACAAAAAAAAACCCTATTGATGTGAAAATAAAGCGCCAAGTTTTTGCCCTTTTTGGGTTTTTTATTTTGTTTTTATTTATTTTGAGGGTTGGGGTTTAAAAGCTTCGACGGCAGCTCATCTTCACAGTCCAGTATCATGGTATCCATGGACCCTGCACATAGTAGGTGCTCAGCAAGTGTTTTGAAGGGAATGAGTGAGAAGGATGCGGGTGGAGACAGGGGACTGGCCCGAGTGGGCTCAGGCTCCTGTCCACTCCTGCCGAGTGCCTTTGCCCTGCTCTGCCTGGGGGGCCTCTGTCCCCTCTCTCTCTGGTGGTGGATGGCCTCCAGGCATGGTCAGCACACCTGACGCCCCATTGCTGGAACCCATCCTTCCCTGCCCTCTTGCCCCGTCCCTGCACCCTCCCCGCCCCTGGACCCGCTGGCCAGATTATCAGGCATGGGGCACAGTGGTCTCTCCTGACCGTCTCAGTGTGCAGCAGCCGTGGACGTTTGGCTTCCTGCCTCATGTCCCCCCAGAGCAGGGGCCACAGGACCCACGCTCCCATCAGGCCTGCGGGGCGTGTCCCTGGCCATCTCCCTGGCCTCTGCTTCTCCAGCCCTGGCCTTCCTGGCCCTGTTTATCCCCGGTGGTCACTCTGGGGTGCTCGAAGGCCTCGTCTGTCTCCTGGCCTGACTCAGCCCCACCTGGGGCCCCCCATAGCCCAGCGCTCCCCACTGGGAGGCCCTGCTGCGGACCTGAGCCGGGGGAGCCTCCTCACATGGCCTTCCTGCCCCCATCACTGACCCTGTGTCCCCCACCCCACCTCACTCTCTCTACCCAGGGGACCCTGCCCCATGGCCTGAGGCCTTCCAGTGACCCGGCAGATCTGTCCCAACCTCCTCCCTGACCCCCACTGTCAACAGGTCCACGTCCACTCTTAGCCCTCCTTGTCTGGGGCCCTGAACCCTTCTTCCCTCTCCTGTGTCCCATTCCAGCTGTGCTGGTCCTGGCCGACCCCGGGTCCTGAGTCACCCCCGCCCGCTGCCCTCAACCACTCCTCCCCCGCAGCCGCCTCTCGCGGGCGCTCAGTGCTGCCCTGCAGTCCCCTGTGGGCAGCTGCAGGGCCAGACCCCGTGCTGCACAACACACCTGCCTGGACTGTGACCCTGGATTGAGTCCTTGGAGTGTCCCCCGGGGCTTAGATAGGTCATGCTGTGAGGTCGCTCGGGTGACCAGGTAGGCTGCTGAGGTCCCAGGGGTGGGGCTTGGACCCTGGGGGAGCGGCTAGAGACTGGCCAGTGACATCGGTCAGTCACCCTAGGAAGGAAAGCGCTGGCCAGGGCTCCAGCACCTCCCTGGCTGCACCCTGTGGCCATGCTGAGTTGTGACCTGCCATCATAGGACCAGCCAGCCTCACTCAGGACGGTTCAATTTAAGTTTTTTTTTGTACTGGGACTGACCGGGGGCGCTTAACCACCGAGTCACGTCCCAGCGCCCCACCCACCTTACTTCTGAGACAGGGTCTTGCTAAGTTTCTTAGGGCTTCGCTAAGTTGCTGAGGCTGGCTTTGAAATGGTGATCCTCCTGCCTCAGCCTCCCGTCTCGCCACCTGGGGGCGAATGTGGCAGTGCCACTAAGGAGCAGCGGGCTCCCCCTCCTGGGGTGTATTTAAACTTCAACACCACGTGTGCCTGGTGGCCGCAGGCCTCGGGGGCTCCGGGAGGACAGGAGAGGGAGCAGCGTGCACACTGGGGTGGCCACGTCTGGGCACTTTCTGTCCCAGATTCCCCCTGGGGCCCCAGGATGCCCATGGAAGCCAGGCCTCGCCTCCGACCCCACCTCAGCAGGCTGACCGAGGCCTTAGCCCTGCACTGTCTGCTGGGTGGGCCTCCGCGCCTGTCCCCAGGGCCCTCTGTGCCTGTCCCCGGGGCCTCTGCTGCTCCCTCACCTACGACAGGTGGGTGCTGCAGGTCTGTGGCCGGCTGCCGGGTCAGGAGGAGGGGTGACGTCCAGGTGGCAGGAAGCTTTCAGGAAAGGAGGGGCCTGGGCCTCACCCGTCTGCCTCGGGGCGTCCCAGGATTTGGTGTCCCTCCCCTGTTGCCCATGGCCTTGGCGCGTGTCCGAGTGTGCTTTCCGGTGTCTCGTGTTTGGTTGTGAGGGAAGCCATGGGTGTGGCAGCCAGGGCAGCCTGCTCCATCCGCCCTCGTCCCCCAGCCAGGGCTGGGGGACAAGGAGGCTCAGGGGTCTGGAAGCCAGGGCTGTCCCCAGCACGTGACTTAGGCCCCTCCAAGCCTTGCTGAACCCCAGGGATCCTCCCGCTCAGCGCCAGGGAGTGGAGAGAGGAAGGCTGTGGGCTGGGCCCTCCTCCTGGCCACGGGTGTGGGTGGGGGGCTGCAGCAGGAGGGTCCGGCTGCAGAGTGTGCCCGACCTCCTGCCCCAGGTGGAGGCAGGCAAAGCCCCAGGGTCCTGGCTGTCTTGGTCTCACTGAGCACCTGCTGTGAGCCCCGCCCCGAGTCTGGGTTCGGGACACAGCTCTCAAGAGCACCCCTGTGGCTGTCCTGCATGGAGCCGGCACAGATGTGTCGAGAGGCCATGCTGGACAGGGCTGACCTCTTCTGAGAGGGCCCTGTCCTGGATGCAAGGTCCTGTCCAGGGTGACTACTCTGGGCCACCTGCGGCCTCCAGGGCCCGGAGCTCGAGGGAAGCCCTGGGGTGGGGGTGTGGGGAGGAGGGGCGCTCAGAGCAGCCGATGTGTCTGGATTGAAATCCCAGGGGCCACCAGCCAGCGGTGAGGCCTGGCCCTGGGGACCTACCAGTGGGCCTCAGTCTTCCAGCGCACGGGCGGCCGTGAGGACCCCCTTGGTGACAAGCAGGGGGAGCTCAGGGCTGCGCCTGGGGGTTTCCGGGGAAGCTGGGCCGAGGCTCACGCCTGTGTCTGTTCCCACAGGGGACGACCGTTGCGGGAGACTCATTGTCACCTTCAGCTGCTGCCGGATGCCCCCCTCGCACGAGCTCAACCACCAGCGGCTGCTGGAGTAAGTGTGCCCCCCCCCGCGTGCCACCCTCCCCACGTCTCCTGCCCCCATCACCCCCCTCTGCTCTGTCCGACTGGTGGGCACTGAGCTCTGATCTTCCTGAGCCTCCCCCAGGGCCATCTGGGGACCGTCTGGTCACCAGGGCCACCGTGGCCATCACCAGCACCATCTGCCCGGTGGGGGCTGGTTGGCTTCCTCCTGGCCAGGCGAGCGCCCGCGCCCTCCCTGTGACGGGGTCCTGGATGTGGAGGGGACCCTCCAGGTGAGATGGCACAGATGGCCACCCTGCTCCTTCGACGCGCACGGATCTACCTGGGGCTGTGTGCGTGCCCCGTGGCTGCTGCCTCAGAGGACGGCACTCTGCAGCCTAACCCGGCAGCACCCTGTCCTCCTGCCTCGAGGCCAGAGCCCAGGCGTCCTTGCCGCCACCACATCCCTCCCACCCCTGCCTCCTGCCGTCTTCCCGGGTCTGTTTGGTCTCCTCTTGTCAAGACACCAGCCAATGGCCTAGGCCACCCTTGTCCCACACGACTCTCCTGGAGACCCAGTTTCCCACGAGGCGAGCAGTGTGCATTCCGGGTGGAATTGGGCCCTGTTTAAACCTGGGCTGGCCGCACCCCATCCCCGTGTCCCCTGTGCCCGGGAGTCTGCTACCTGGGTACCGGGGTACGTGCTTACCGTGCAGACCCCACTGGGGGCCGCCCTGTGGTCTGCTTGGGGGCAAGGCTGGGGCAATGGCCTGGACACAGGGAGGAGGTGGGGGTGGCCGTCTTAGGGGCTGTCCAAGGGCCCTGCACCGCTCGCCCACACACCCAGAAGCGCATCAGATCCACAGCTGTCCAGGAGGGCACCTGCTCCCCCCACCTCCTCAGCCAACCCTGGCCCATCTCCGGAGTGTCATGTGCCTGTGTGACCACAGAGGCCGCTGGCCCAGAGCACGGCCACGTGGGGGCCCACGCCTGCCACCACCCCCAGACCCCACTCCTCCCATGAGGCCGCCCGGCTCACCCAACGGCAGCCCAGTGGGGAGGGCCGTGGCCGGAGCCCCCAGCTCAAGATGAGCGCACTGCTGGTCTCGAAGCGCCTGGAGGGCTCTGGGCTGCTGGTTCTGGGGAGTCCCCTGACCCAAGTCCCAGTCTGGCCCCAAGGGTCTGAGGACCTGCAGGGAGCAAGCCCTCAGGAGCCAGCACAGCCAGGTGCAGGGGCGCTGGGCCTCCCTGGGCACCAGGAGGGGTGAGCCAGCTCCTGGTGTCACAGGGCCCAGGGGCAAGGAGGGCCACCAGGTCCCCAGGCATCTCCTCCTGGGACCTCTGATTAAGCACATTCCCGTGTCACACTACCCTCCTTGAGGCAGGGGACAGTGTGTCCAGGGCAGCGCTCTCTAGGGCCACTTCCTGCTGGAATGGGGCCAGGGTTGGTCATTCTACAGAGACAAAGGTGTCCCCAACACACAGGAAGCACAGGGTGGTGGCCAGGGCTGGGAGCAGGAGGAGAGGACGATGCTTAGTAGGTCCAGGGATCCCTTCCGGGACGATGAGACGGTTCTGGAGCTGAGTACAGGTGGCAGCACCATGCAGTGAACGGACCTATGGTTTCTGGGATGCTCGTGTTAAAGTGATTAATTTTATGCAAATTTCACCTCAGTTGGGAAAAAGCACCTGTGACAACAACCAGTTGGCACACCGGGCTCTTCGGGGGCCTACCCAGGGCACCTTTGTAGCTGGATGGGAGTGGGCGTGAGCCCCAGGCACAGTTGTGCAGGTTGTCCACTGCCCACGGGCACCCAATGGGGCTGCCACGCACTGTGCTCTCAGCCGGTGCCGGACAGCGTGCCCAGAGGAAGGGCTGGACAGGGCCCCGGAGCGTGTCCTTCCTCGGCCTTTATGGAGACGTGACAGGCCCTACGCGGCCTCCCTCCATCGCTGGGCTTCCTGCAGCCAGATGCGGGTCCTATTTTGAGACGGTGAAGAAGAGTCCGCGTCGTTGAAGCCCAACCCGTGACTTGGCTAGTGACTTCCTGTGCTGAGCGCCGGCAGGTGCCGCGGGCCCCAGGAGCTCCTGAGCAGGAGGAGCTGGGGAGGATGGCACAGGCCGAGGACCGGGCACTCCAGGGAGGGCCGGAGTGGGCTGCACGGTGGGTCCCTCGTCCCCCTCCCTGGAGAAGGTGTCCAGGACGCAGAAGTGCTGTCCTGAGGCCTGGGGTGGCTCATGCCGCCATGGCTTCCTTGAGGGCGCTGGAGACTAGGCGCTGGGGAGTAGAGTGGGGGTGAGCGGCCTCCTCTCCTGGTGAGCAGAGACCAGCAAGCAGGGGTCAGAGCTGAGCCATCTTGCCCGGGCAGTCGGGGTGGGAACAGGCGCAGGTGGCAGCAGGTGGCAGCAGGTGGCTCTCGGGCAGGACAGGGTGGACTTGAGCCTGCTCAGTTGAGACCCCTGGCCAGTGCACCTCCAGGAGACTCGGGTGACCTGTCTGTAAATGGGGACAGTAGTCCAGCCCCACAGGGCCATCGGGAGCATCAACGAGCAGACGTGCGTTTGGAGGGTTCTTCCTCTGGACTCAGCAAAGGAAGAGCTGACCTGCTCGGCTCCGCGGGGTCCTGGCAAGGAAGGGCGGTGGAGCGCCTGCACACGGGCAGAGCCGCGGGTCCTCCTGGGGGTCCTGGGAGCGCCTGGCCACACGGCACCGCCCACGGCCTCAGGAGCTGGGCTGCCTTCCCTGGGCCCCACGGGTGGGTTCATTCCAGGCAGGAATGACGTGGGGCGACCCTGTGAGCTTGGTGACACTGTGGGCTTGGTGACTCTGTGGGCTTGGTGACACTGTGGGCTTGGTGACTCTGTGGGCTTGGTGACACTGTGGGCTTGGTGACTCTGTGGGCTTGGTGACTCTGTGGGCTTGGTGACACTGTGGGCTTGGTGACTCTGTGGGCTTGGTGACACTGTGGGCTTGGTGACCCTGTGAGCTTGGTAACACTGTGAGCTTGACGACACTGTGGGCTTGGTGACCCTGTGGGCTTTGTGACCCCGTGGGCTTGGTGACCCCGTGGGCTTGGTGACACTATGGGCTTGGTGACCCTGTGAGCTTGATGACACTATGGGCTTGGTGACACTGTGGACTTGGTGACACTGTGGGCTTGGTGACTCTGTGGGCTTGATGACACTATGGGCTTGGTGACACTGTGGGCTTGGTGACTCTGTGGGCTTGGTGACCCCGTGGGCTTGGTGACACTGTGGGCTTGGTGACACTGTGGGCTTGGTGACACTGTGAGCTTGGTGACTCTGTGAGCTTGGTGACACTATGAGCTTGGCGACACTGTGGGCTTGGTGACACTGTGGGCTTGGTGACACTCTGGGATTGGAGACCCTGTGGTCTTGTTGACACTGTGGGCTTGGTGACACTGTGGGCTTGGTGACACTGTGGGTTTGGAGACCCTGTGAACTTGTTGACACTGTGGGCTTGGTGACACTGTGGGCTTGGTGACTCTGTGGGCTTGGTGACACTATTAGCTTGGCGACACTGTGGGCTTGGTGACTCTGTGGGCTTGGTGACTCTGTGGGCTTGGTGACACTGTGGGCTTGGTGACTCTGTGGGCTTGGTGACACTGTGGTCTTGGTGACACTGTGGGCTTGGTGACTCTGTGAGCTTGGTGACACTGTGAGCTTGGTGACACTGTGGGCTTGGTGACACTGTGGGTTTGGTGACCCTGTGAGCTTGGTGACTCTGTGAGCTTGGTGACACTGTGGACTTGGTGACACTCTGGGCTTGGTGACATTGTGAGCTTGATGACCCCGTGGGCTTGGTGACCCCGTGAGCTTGGTGACACTATGGGCTTGGTGACCCTGTGGGCTTGATGACACTATGGGCTTGGTGACACTGTGAGCTTGGTGACCCCGTGGGCTTGGAGACCCCGTGAGCTTGGTGACACTGTGGGCTTGATGACACTATGGGCTTGGTGACACTGTGGACTTGGTGACACTGAGCTTGGTGACTCTGTGGACTTGGCGACACTGTGGGCTTGGCGACACTGTGGGCTTGGTGACACTGTGGGTTTGGAGACTGTGAGCTTGGTGACACTGTGGGCTTGGTGACACTGTGGGCTTGGCGACACTGTGAGCTTGGCAACACTGTGAGCTTGGTGACACTGTGGGCTTGGTAACTCTGTGAGCTTGGTGAGTCTGTGGGCTTGGTGACACTGTGGACTTGGTGACTCTGTGGGCTTGGTGACACTGTGAGCTTGGTGACTCTGTGGGCTTGGTGACCCCATGGTTTGGTGACACTGTGGGCTTGGCGACACTGTGGGCTTGGTGAATCTGTGAGCTTGGTGACTATGTGGGCTTGGTGACACTGTGGGCTTGGTGACTCTGGGCTTGGTGACACTGTGGGCTTGGTGACTCTGTGGGCTTGGTGACACTGTGGGCTTGGTGACCCTGTGAGCTTGGTAACACAGTGAGCTTGACGACACTGTGGGCTTGGTGACCCTGTGGGCTTTGTGACCCCGTGGGCTTGGTGACCCCGTGAGCTTGGTGACACTATGGGCTTGGTGACCCTGTGAGCTTGATGACACTATGGGCTTGGTGACACTGTGGACTTGGTGACACTGTGGGCTTGGTAACTCTGTGGGCTTGATGACACTATGGGCTTGGTGACACTGTGGGCTTGGTGACTCTGTGGGCTTGGTGACCCCGTGGGCTTGGTGACACTGTGGGCTTGGTGACACTGTGGGCTTGGTGACACTGTGAGCTTGGTGACTCTGTGAGCTTGGTGACACTATGAGCTTGGCGACACTGTGGGCTTGGTGACACTGTGGGCTTGGTGACACTCTGGGTTTGGAGACCCTGTGGTCTTGGTGACACTGTGAGCTTGGTGACTCTGTGAGCTTGGTGACACTATGAGCTTGGCGACACTGTGGGCTTGGTGACACTGTGGGTTTGGAGACCCTGTGAGCTTGGTGACACTGTGGGCTTGGTGACACTGTGGGCTTGGTGACTCTGTGGGCTTGGTGACCCCATGGTTTTGTGACACTGTGGGCTTGGCGACACTGTGGGCTTGGTGAATCTGTGAGCTTGGTGACTCTGTGGGCTTGGTGACACTGGCGGCTTTGTGACTCTGTGTGCTTTTTGACACTGTTGGCTTGGTGACACTGTGGGCTTGGTGACTCTGTGGGCTTGGTGACACTGTGGGCTTGGTGACACTGTGGGCTTGGTGACTCTGTGGGCTTGGTAACACTGTGGGCTTGGTGACTCTGTGAGCTTGGTGACACTGTGAGCTTGGTGACACTGTGGGCTTGGTGACACTGTGGGTTTGGTGACCCTGTGAGCTTGGTGACTCTGTGAGCTTGGTGACACTGTGGACTTGGTGACACTGTGGGCTTGGTGACACTGTGAGCTTGATGACCCCGAGGGCTTGGTGACCCCGTGAGCTTGGTGACACTATGGGCTTGGTGACCCTGTGGGCTTGATGACACTATGGGCTCGGTGACACTGTGAGCTTGATGACCCCGTGGGCTTGGTGACCCTGTGAGCTTGGTGACACTGTGGGCTTGATGACACTATGGGCTTGGTGACACTGTGGACTTGGTGACACTGAGCTTGGTGACTCTGTGGACTTGACGACACTGTGGGCTTGGTGACACTGTGAGCTTGGTGACACTGTGGGCTTGGTGACACTGTGGATTTGGAGACCCTGTGAGCTTGGTGACACTGTGGGCTTGGTGACACTGTGGGCTTGGTGACACTGTGAGCTTGGCAACACTGTGGGCTTGGTGACACTGTGGGCTTGGTATCTTTGTGAGCTTGGTGACTCTGTGGGCTTGGTGACACTGTGGACTTGGTGACTCTGTGGGCTTGGTGACACTGTGAGCTTGGTGACTCTGTGGGCTTGGTGACCCCATGGTTTGGTGACACTGTGGGCTTGGCGACACTGTGGGCTTGGTGAATCTGTGAGCTTGGTGACTCTGTGGGCTTGGTGACACTGTGGGCTTGGTGACTCTGTGGGCTTGGTGACACTGTGAGCTTGGTGACACTGTGAGCTTGGTGACTCTGTGTTCTTGGTGACACTGTGGGCTTGGTGACTCTGTGGGCTTGGTGACACTGTCGGCTTGGTGACTCTCTGGGCTTGGTGACACTGTGGGCTTGGTGACTCTGTGAGCTTCGTGACACTGTGAGCTTGGTGACACTGTGGGCTTGGTGGCACTGTGGGTTTGGTGACCCTGTGAGCTTGGTGACTCTGTGAGCTTGGTGACACTGTGGACTTGGTGACACTGTGGGCTTGGTGACACTGTGAGCTTGATGACCCCGTGGGCGTGATGACCCCGTGCGCTTGGTGACACTATGGGCTTGGTGACCCTGTGGGCTTGATGACACTATGGGCTTGGTGACACTGTGAGCTTGGTGACCCCGTGGGCTTGGTGACCCCGTGAGCTTGGTGACACTGTGGGCTTGATGACACTATGGGCTTGGTGACACTTGGACTTGGTGACACTGAGCTTGGTGACTCTGTGGACTTGGCGACACTGTGGGCTTGGCGACACTGTGGGCTTGGTGACACTGTGGGCTTGGTAACTTTTTGAGCTTGGTGACTCTGTGGGCTTGGTGACACTGTGGACTCGGTGACTCTGTGGGCTTGGTGACACTGTGAGCTTGGTGACTCTGTGGGCTTGGTGACCCCATGGTTTTGTGACACTGTGGGCTTGGCGACACTGTGGGCTTGGTGAATCTGTGAGCTTGGTGACTCTGTGGGCTTGGTGACACTGTGGGCTTGGTGACTCTGTGGGCTTGGTGACACTGTGGGCTTCGCGACACTGTGGGCTTGGTGACTCTGTGGGCTTGGTGACACTGTGGGCTTGGTGACACTGTGGGCTTGGAGACCCTGTGAGCTTGGTGACACTGTGGGCTTGGTGACACTGTGGGCTTGGTGACACTGTGAGCTTGGCGACACTGTGGGCTTGGTGACACTGTGGGCTTGGTATCTTTGTGAGCTTGGTGACTCTGTGGGCTTGGTGACACTGTGGACTTGGTGACTCTGTGGGCTTGGTGACACTGTGAGCTTGGTGACTCTGTGGGCTTGGTGACCCCATGGTTTGGTGACACTGTGGGCTTGGCGACACTGTGGGCTTGGTGAATCTGTGAGCTTGGTGACTCTGTGGGCTTGGTGACACTGTGGGCTTGGTGACTCTGTGGGCTTGGTGACACTGTGAGCTTGGTGACACTGTGAGCTTGGTGACTCTGTGTTCTTGGTGACACTGTGGGCTTGGTGACTCTGTGGGCTTGGTGACACTGTCGGCTTGGTGACTCTCTGGGCTTGGTGACACTGTGGGCTTGGTGACTCTGTGAGCTTCGTGACACTGTGAGCTTGGTGACACTGTGGGCTTGGTGACCCTGTGAGCTTGGTGACTCTGTGAGCTTGGTGACACTGTGGACTTGGTGACACTGTGGGCTTGGTGACACTGTGAGCTTGATGACCCCGTGGGCTCTATGACCCCGTGCGCTTGGTGACACTATGGGCTTGGTGACCCTGTGGGCTTGATGACACTATGGGCTTGGTGACACTGTGAGCTTGGTGACCCCGTGAGCTTGGTGACACTGTGGGCTTGATGACACTATGGGCTTGGTGACACTTGGACTTGGTGACACTGAGCTTGGTGACTCTGTGGACTTGGCGACACTGTGGGCTTGGCGACACTGTGGGCTTGGTGACACTGTGGGCTTGGTGACTTTTTGAGCTTGGTGACTCTGTGGGCTTGGTGACACTGTGGACTCGGTGACTCTGTGGGCTTGGTGACACTGTGAGCTTGGTGACTCTGTGGGCTTGGTGACCCCATGGTTTTGTGACACTGTGGGCTTGGCGACACTGTGGGCTTGGTGAATCTGTGAGCTTGGTGACTCTGTGGGCTTGGTGACACTGTGGGCTTGGCAACACTGTGAGCTTGGTGACTCTGTGGGCTTGGTGACACTGTGGGCTTGGTGACTCTGTGGGCTTGGTGACTCTGTGGGCTTGGTGACCCTGTGGGCTTGGTGACACTGTGGGCTTGGCAACACTGTGGGCTTGGCCACCCCATGAACTTGGCGCCAGGACTAGCTGCCAAAGTGATGTGGGTGAAGCGAGGTCCCTCGCAGATGGCAGGATGAGGCCTCTCCGCGGTGACTGGAGGACAGTGTTCTCCAGCTACAGCCCGAGGGCTGTGCAGCCCTGACGTGATGGGAGGGAGGAATGGCCAGTGACAGAGGACAGATGCTGGGAGGCTCCTCTGGGGAGGACGGTGCTTCGGCGGCCCAGCAGCATGGCGGTGCTGGCGCTGGGGAGGGCAGCCCCTGGCTGGAGTCTCAGCCCATCCCCTGTGGCTGCTCTGACAATGACCCCAAACCCGGTGGCCTCAGACAGAGCGGTTTGATCTCCAGGGTCCTGGTCTGGGTGCAGTCGGGGCTCTGGAGACCGACTCCTCCAGTCCCTCTGCAGCCTGCGACTGTCCCTCGCCTCCTCTGCTTCCTGAGCTGTGGGCAAGTCCTCCCTGGCTGGTCCCCTCACCCTCTCCACAGGGCCTTCTCCCTGCTGAGCCACCCTTGGGGTCCCTCTGTTAAGTGTGTGACGGCATCCAGAGTTCGCCCAGCTGATCCAGGACGAGCTCCTCCTCACCAGACCCTCGACTCAGCCACGTCTGATGAGTCACGTCCCGGGTTCTGGGGACGTGACGGGGATGTGTTGGGGGGGGGGGGTCATGCTTTGGCCTACCATGTCCACCTATCAGCTGTGTGACCTGGCAAGTGGCTTCACGTCTCTGAGCCTCATCGAGCCGTTGAGGGCTGGGCCCTGGCGTGTGGGATCTCCAGTGGCTCTGGATGTGACCCTGTGTGGCCTGGTGCCGGCTCTGCTGGGTGGCCAGAGAAGCCGACGTGGCCTCCACGTGAGGGCAGGGAGGAGGCCCTCACGTCCATGTCTCGTGTGTGGTCCAGGTACCTGAAGTTCACGCTGGACCAGTACGTGGAGAACGATTACAGCCTCGTCTACTTCCACCACGGCCTCCACGGCGGGAACAAGCCGTCCCTGGGCTGGCTGCAGAGCGCCTACAAGGAGTTTGACAGGAAGTGCGTGCCAGCCTCGGGCACTGGGCGGGCATTGGGCAGCCACCGTGGGGGCTGAGTGTGGCGGGTCTCGGTGTGCAGTGGGATGGGTGGCTGCTGGGTCTGGCTTTGCAAGTGGACAGCTTCCACCTGGAGGAGGCCACACAGCCCTGGGCAGTTAGGTCACGTGTCGGTGCCCGGCAGCTGGCTCTGTGCGGCGGGCTGTGACCAGGAACAATTCAAAACCAAAGGTCACGTCACCAGATCCAGGTGGAGGCTGCCCGCCCAGCATGGGAGACCGTCCACACTCACACAGAGGCCACTGATAGGTGGCACGTCTGGCAGGGCCGGGGCCGGGCGGAAGGCCCTGGTCAGGGTCACTGTGTCAGATGGAAGCTGCTGGCCTGTGGGCTTCTGCTCGGGAAGGTGGACGGGCTGGGGCTCAGTCCAGGCCCCGCACAAGCAGAAAGCTGGGCCCTGCAGAGGCAGCGCCTGCACAGTGACCTCGTCTTGCAAGCGTGCCTGTGGGGCGGACAGGGGTCCTGATCCCCCAAGAGTGAACCCCTGGTTTCTGGCTCAGCATTCTTAAATGCTGGGGGGGGGCCCGAGACCCCGGCTGCGGCTCTGCCCCCGGCTTCAGCTGGGAGCGACTGAGCCGCAGCCCCAGGGCCCCCTGGTCCCCTCCCCAGGTACAGGAAGAACCTGAAGGCGCTCTACGTGGTGCACCCCACCAGCTTCATCAAGGTCCTCTGGAAACTCTTCAAGCCGCTCATCAGGTGGGTGTCACTCCTGGCGAGGACGGGGGTCACCTTCACCGCAGGTCCCACCTGGAGGATGGCCACGGGTCTGGGCCCCCTGCCTGCCCGAGGGGTCTGTGCTGAGTCGCAGCATGGCCCAGGGCGTGTGCACGACCCTCTGAGGGCCGTGGACAGGAGCGCCGGCCCCCGGTGCCTGAGGCGAGAGCCTGGATTTTACCCCCGACACCCGAGCACCCACACGGCGCAGCTGCACTGGGACATGGCGTGACTTCCACCGTGACCACGTGTGGCACGGGGAGCGGGTGCTGCTCACGAGTGAAGCGTGGCCAATCCTCGGGGCCCAGGGGGTTTCTTGGGGTTGGTCCCATAAACATGGAGTGACCACTGGCCGACTCAGTGACTCAGCTCCTGCGAGGTCAGATGTAGACAGCCCAAGCCCCGCCCAGAGCAAATGGCTGGTGTCCACCACGTGGTGTCCCCGGGTCGCAGATGCAAAGACGTTCTTATCAGATGTTCCAAAAGCTCAGAGGCCACCCCCAGGAGCAGGGCAAGGGCCACTCCCTTCTCTGGAGCAGACAGGTTTGGACACTCGGCCTGTGGTCAGCCCCTCCTGCCGGCAGCCAGAGCCAACGGCACAAAGAGCTGGACCTGAGGCCTCAGCTGACCTCGTCCCCGGAGCTGGACTGTTTCCCACCTGAGGCTCTCGGTGTGGGTGGGCAGGCTCGGGGCTCTGCCAGGCCACGGCGGCATCTTCTCGCCGCCCAGCTTGACACCTGCACCAGGCGCCCACTGCCTGGAGCCCCGTGGCGCAGCTGGGCAGGGAGCACACCCCAGGCCTGGCCTGGACGGGCCCAGGCGTGCCCTGGAGGTTGGGACATCGGAGGGAGGAGGAGTGTGTCCTGGAGGGTCAGGGGGACTTGGGAGGGCCTCCCAGGAGGGGCTAAGAGCAGGGTTGCCTCCCAAGGGAGGTCACCCTTCCCTGGCCCTCTCTGGACACGTGGGCACAGACCCATGGCCTTCGCTGCCTCCTCGGGGCCCTGCCTGCCTTCCCCCAGCAGACCCTCCTGTGGTGGCCTGACAGCGTCCCTCCCGCCACGGTCATCGTGGTGGGCAGGTGTGGGGCTCTGTGCCCAGGTGGGGAGCCCAGGTGGAGCTGGGTGGGCATCTTTCCATTTCCTCAGCCGATATCCAGGAGGTCATCGGCCTCCAGAGACCTGGGCCCCTGGCCCTGGCACTGCCCGCCGGCGGGTCGTCTCCCCGGGGCTGAGCCGCTGCATCTCGTCCTGCCCCCGGGGGCCTGTGTCTCTGTGTCAGCACACCAGCCCTGGGGACCCCGGGCTGTCGGCCAGCAGCAGTTCTGGGGCCTGGGGACCCTCTTCACTGCAGCGGTCAGCTGAATAATGGCCCCAACAAACCTGCAAAGGCGTCCCCTCCATGGTACCAGGCACCTTGCAGAGGTGACCCAGGTCCCCAGCTGGGCCTGAGGACGTCACAGGTCCCGTGTTCCTGTCCCAGCCGAGGTCTGAGGGGGCGAAGTGCCGATGGAGGGGCTGGAGTCCGCTCTGCCACCGTGGGGTGGGGGGAGAGCCGCGCCACGGAGCATGGACCCTGCCTCCCGGGGAGCCCACCCCGCACCTCCGTGACATCACCACCGAGACCCATGTGGCCTTCACCCACAGGCCTGCAAGGAGTGAGTGGGTGGCATAGGCCAAGGTCTGTGGTCATTGGCTGCTGGGGCCACTGGGCACTGTCACAGCTCTCCTAGCTGCTGGTCAGCCCCCCGCCCGTCACTCATATTCTGAAACCTCAAGGTCCCACACCCCCCCCCCCCCGTCACTCACCCGGGGCCCGTGATCCTCATGGTCGTGGGAGCAGGTGGGCCATGGAGTGACCACTGGCTGACTCAGTGACTCAGTTCCTTCGAGGTCAGATGTAGACAGCCCAAGCCCCGCCCAGAGCAAATGGCTAGCCCCACCCACTCCCCTGGGGCCCACCCTGCCTTCTGAGGCTCCGGTGACCATGAGCCCACGGCTGCCCCTCTGCCTGCCCTCCCCACGGGCCCCACCTGTGTTCTGCAGCACATGGCCTCGCTGGTCCTGCAGACACGGTTCCCTGGCCCCCACGGGTGCCAGGCCCCAGCAAGGCCCGTGACATGGAGCCGGGTGAGAGGCCTGCAGAAATGAGCAGCTGGTCTTCAGGGGGCTCCGGGCTCCCCCGAGGTGGAGGGCTGACTGGGACTGAACTCTGTTACGAGGTCACAGGTGCCCTGTGTCACAGGGCCCAGGAGGAGGGAACTGTGTGGCCCTGAGTCCCCGGGCAGTGGACCCGAGTCAGGTCCTGGGGAACGCAGGAGGCTTCAAGGCCAGAGCTGGCTTGGCTGGCCTCCTGGTCCCAGGCCTTCCCACCTGGCCGCCTGCTGGAAGTGAGGTCCCTGTGGGTTTGTGTTGGGCCAGGAGCAGTGCCCAGGGGGCCCCTGACAGATTTGACAGCGAGAAAGCCAGTGCTGGTCACCCTGCGGTCCAGGGACAGCTTCAGGCGACCCAACTCCAGGTGCTGCCACTCGCCTTAGGAAGCCCGAGGGTTCTAGAGACCTCGAAGGTCCTCAGGGGACGCGGCAAGGTCCCCTGTGCCTGAGGTTGGCCACCGAGGCCTGGGATGGTTCTGGAGCCACATTGCCTGGGTCACCTCTGTCCTGCTGGCCACCCACTGCTCTGGATGAGAGATGCCGCCGCTCTGCCTGGGCTTCCCCATGTGGCCAGAAACACCACCTAAGTCACTCCATGTTACAACAATGACTTCCTGGGGACCTTTGGAATAGGACCTGCTGGGCCCTAGCAAATGTTCATTGTTAGGGCTAGCATTGTTTAATCTTTTGATTATCCTTTCTTCTTTGATTTAATTACAACATCTGCACCTTATGTGCCAGGCGCCCCCAGACATCCTCTGAAGTTAACCATATTTTCCCTATTTCAAACAAGAGAAGGCTGATGCTCAGAGAGGTTGAGCAGCCTGCTCTAGGTCACACAGTAAGGGCGGGGGCTGGGATTCCAACTCTAGCCTGGGTTCTTCTACCCCTCATCCTGCCTCAGGGAGGGTTGGGGGCCCTGGAGCCAGGACTGGGGTATGCTGCCTGTTGGCTGTGTGTCACTGGGCAGTAATATGACCTCTCTGAGCCCTGGAGTCATTTGAAGATGGAAGAATTGTATGAATCTGGCAGGAGAACTATGGTCTCCAGCAGGGGCCAGACTGTCCCTGAGTCCTGTGGAGTCTGAGTGGGCAGGTGGCAAGGACACTCCGTGGGACCCTCCACCCCTAGTGCTGGAACCCAGAGAAGCCCTGTCCTTTGTGTGCATTACTCCCAGCACTTGGTGGCTCTTCAGCCACCCAGCCTTCAGTCCTGGTCCCCAGCCTCCTGCAGAACAGCAATCTTGAGTTCAGGGCCCGGCCAAGTCACCCTGTAAAACCCACCAGGGGCCAGGGACGCTTCTCCCTCCTCCACTAGGGGGAGCCCATGCACACAGATGGGCCTCCCTCTGGTCCCCTGCAGGTGGGACAGGCCCAGGCAGCCACGCTGGGCCAAATGGTTCACTCCTACTCTGTAATTTCCTGCCGTGATCCCCCATTTTCTGGTTGTTTTTGCAGTGGTGAAATTGGATTATTTTAATTTCACAATGTATATCGCACTGAGAATGCACGAACACTTATTTCAAGGCTTGCAAATTGTCATAATAGTAACGCATTTGGTTTTGCTGACTCCGTAACTCCCTTCCTGGTAACTGCGATTCCGCCCCCACATCCATAGTTGTGCCTCTGGAATACGCACATAGGGGAGGCGCTGCTCCAAAAGTACAAGAGAAAACCAGCCTGGGTCTCGCCATCGAGGAACCTGAGCTTCATTAATATGATGGTCACGGGGACTGGACGTCGCCCAGGTGCCTGGCGATGGACGAGTTTGTGCAAATCACCTCCTTCTGTCTCACGGGGCGGGGCCCATCCTCACAGGGCCTGGGCCCCCAGAGGAGGAGCGAGTCGTCCCTGGTGAGGGACAGGACCGGGTTGCTGGATGCAGCCAGGGCTCCTCTGGCTTTATGGCTGTGCTGGCGTCCTGTGTCCCCAGGGACAAGCCTGGAGACTGCCACTCGGTCCCTGCCCTTGGGGACACTCTCAATGGGGAGGTGTCAAATGCAAAGCCATGTGCCACCCAGGCCCAGCACCCTGGATCCCAGCACCCTGGGTCCCAGCACCCTGGATCCCAGCACCCTGGGTCCCAGAACCCTGGGTCCCAGCACCCTGGATCCCAGCACCCTGGGATTGTGCGCCAAGCCCGCAGAGCTCCCGGTCTCCTCCGTCTGTGCCGACTCAAGGTGGATTCAAGTTGGGCACATTTTATTGATGGGCATGGGGATGGCACTGGGCACATGGCAGGCCTCAGGAGGGATAGCCTCAGACGTCCCATCTCCAGGAGCTGCCACCTGCCCTCCCCAGACCCCGCATGGCCTCTCCCTGCCGCCTGACCCCTGCTGTCTTCTGCTTTCCTAGTCACAAGTTTGGGAAAAAGGTCACCTATTGCAGCTCCCTGAGAGAGCTCCGGGAGCACCTCCAGTGTGACCAGCTGCCCATCCCCCAAGAGGTGCTGCGGTGAGTGCCCGCCAGGCTGGGGGATGGGGGGATGGGCACTGGGGACTGGGGGGATGGGGACTGGGCTTGGGAGTTGGGCACTGGGGCTGGGGGGCTGGGGGACTGGGGGGATGGGCGCTAGGGCTGGGGACTGGGATCTGGGGGCTGGGGGGCTGGGCACCACTGGGGACTGGGAGCTGGGGCTGGGGGACTAAGGGGCTTGGGGCTGGGGCTGGGGGACTAGGAGGCTGGGGGCTGGGGGGCTGGGCACCACTGGGGGCTGGGGCTGGGGGACTAGGGGGCTTGGGGCTGGGGCTGGAGGTTGGGGGGCTGGGGCTGGGGCGAAAGAGTCCTTGGAGGACCATGACTGGACCCTGAGGGCATGGGGACCATGGTCGACTGTGGGCTTGGGCAAGACCCCAACCCGGGCTGCACTAGGGTCACTGGGGTTGGCTCCCAGGGGGTCCCATTGGGGCAGTTTTGTGGGGGAGACCAGCGTACCAGCTGCAGCTCTGGGGCCCACCTTGTGGTCTGGGGTGTCCAGGACCGTGCAGGCGGCCAGTAGCATCAAAGGCAGGGTCCCGTGGTCCTCGGGAGCTGGGGCTTGGGAGGGTGTGAATCAGGCTCTGGGCAGCCAGGGCCCCCAAAGTGGTCCAGGGACCCTGCAGAAGGACCCAGAGGACACAGGAATCCTGCCCTCCGGGCGGGGCTGTGGATCTGGGTTTTACCCCGTCCCCGTGTGTGCTCTGAGCTCCAGAGTCGGAGACCCTGGTCTGAGGGCAGGACAGGGTTTTCTAGTCCTGATCTGGGCTGTGCCCAGTGATGACCCGAGGCATGTCTCTCCATCGGGTCCCACCCAGCACCTGGAAGTGGCCTCCCGCAGCCATGGGCTGTCCCCTGCGATGTGTGACTTGCCTCTTCTGTGTTCCCAGGTATGACGAGAAGCTCCGTGACCTGCACAGCGGGCTGCCGCCTCCTGCCACCAAGAAGCCACCGCCCCGGCCGCCTCTGCCCACCCAGCAGTTCGGTGTGAGTCTGCAATAGTAAGTGAGCCCACGTCCACCTCCCCAGCCCTGGAGGCTCTGGGACCAGGGACCGTCCTGGACCCCTGTCTCCGGTGGCTGAGCCCGACCCTGCAGGGCCAGCGCAGCCTGAGGCCACCACGGAGGCCCGTGCTCCCGGCTCCTGTGTCTGTGCCCGCGTGTGGGACCCAGCGGCGGGTAGAGCACCAGGGACCTGGGGGCCGCCCAGTGCCCTGGGAGGTTCTGGCTCCCTGCCCTCTGGGCCTTGCCGAACCTTGCTCATGTGACTGGCTTTGGCCAATGACATCACAGCAGAATTGGGGGGCCCTCGGGAAGGAGTAGTAAGAGCTGGTGCCCCCACTTCTCCCTGCACCCCCGGGCACCCTGCCCACCTGCGCCACACAGGGCAGGAGCGAGAAATAAGCTGACGGATGAGACTGCCAAGGTCCCCAATTGTCCCCTCAGCACGGCCTCTCCTTCCTGACCAAGACCTTATTAGCCATGACTTGAACTCGCCCCTCCTCTCAGCCAGCTTCGTGTTTCTGAAAGGAACAGCCTGAGCGTGCTGGGATCCTTTTCCTGGCACCGGGATGGAACCCAGGGCGCTTACCACTGAGCCACACCCAGCCCTCCTTTGTATTTTATCGAGAGATGGGGTCTGGCTGAGTTGCTCAGGGCCTCGCTGAGTTGCTGAGGCTGCTTTGACCTTGCCATCCTCCTGCCTCAGCCTCCCAAGCTGCTGGGACCACAGGCGAGCCCACTGCGTGGGGTTTACCATCTGCAACCTTCAGGGACTCGAGAGCCATTCTGTGCCCCACCCCCCCTCTGTCCCCAACTTCATCTTTTACAATCTGTTTCAGTGGTGCCTCCTCCGGGAAGCCCTTCTGCCCTGGCGTCTTGGCTGCCAGCAGGGCCTCCCTGTTCCAGCCCCATCCCAGCCCCATCCCAGCAGCTGCGGCGCTGAGCCAGCCGGGTCATGAGCTTGTCCCCCCCACCCCCGCCCGTACCCCTTCTCTGGCCGTGGAAGACGAGGCTGCTCATCCCACAGCTCTGGGGAGGTCGGGTCAGCCTCAGGATGGCCACACCAGAGGGCAGTGAGTGTCCTTTTCCGCACGTCCATCTGGCATGTTGGAAACTCATGTGGGATCTGGCCGTTACCTAAAACTCTGATGCTCCTGGGCCCACGGTGGGCTTGGCGAGTAGGGGGCTTGCTGCCCTGCCCTCCGGGGCTCTGGGGCCAGGCGGGACGGATCTGGCCCTGGGCACCTGCCCGCTTTCCTTGGCCTGAAGCAGCTGTCCCCTGACGGGGAGAGGAGTTTGCAGAAGAGATAGGTTAAGGACCTTGGGGCCGGGTATTGTCCTGGGTCACGGGGTCCCCTAGGGACCTCTCAGCTCCTGGAGGCCGCGGGGTGGGATGGGGTGGGGTGGGGGGACAGTGGCTTCTGTCCTGCACTCAGAATGGGTTGGCGTGGAACCGTCACAGCAGGGCTCTGCTCTAGCTGCCACCTTGCTGTGCCCTCTTGACCCCAGGGCCAGTGGGGACTGATAAAACCAGCTCATGAACAAGCGAAGCCGGGTGCAGCTCTGAGGCAGAGGCCCGGATTCGGTTCCCAGAACCGAACACACGGAAAAAACCTCAGTTGGTTGTGTCTTCAGGGAACGGGGAGTGACATGGGCAACCCCGAGAGCCGTCCCGCGCTCCACTTGGAGAGAGAACCCACACGACTGCCTCTTTAAATTAATATTTTATGCTGTTTGGTTGCCAATGAGGGTAATAAAATGGCAATAAGCATATTAAATAAAGCACCAGATCTGTAATTTGTTTGGACTGGGAATGAATGGAAGTCATTAAAATTCATAACCAGATCCTATTCACAAACGTTAATTTGCTGAGTTAAGTTCAAAAGCGCACAGGAAGCTTCGCCTGGGGACACACGGGGTCCTGGAGGCCTGGCCAGGACAGCGGGGCTCGCGGGCGTGGAGGGAGCAGGGCTCTCCCGAGGGGCGGAGGCAGCTGTGGCACTTTCTGGCTTTGGGAGGCCCAGCGTCCACAGCCTCTGTCCCCGATTCTTTCCTGCACCTGGAGGTGAAGCCCTGGCCGGCTGTCCCTGGGGGACCCTGCTGCCCAGGGCTCTGCCCGCTCCCAGTCCTTCCCCTCCTCCAGGAAGCCCTCCCGGTAGCTCCACAGATTGGGAGGCGAGCTGCCCGTGACACTCGTGTGACACTCGTGTGACACACACCCCTGCGTCCTGGGCCCAGCACAGCAGTGTTCAGTGGCTGGGTGAAGACTGACAGTGGGCCCAGGACTGTCCGGCCCAGGGTCATCTTATTAAGTGCACGAAGTGTGTTCACAGGCCTGGGTCACCATCACTGTCATCTAATTCCAGAGCATTTTCGTCACCTCGAAAAGGGCCCTGGGTCCTTTCGCCATCACTCCCTGTCCCTCCCCGAGCTCCTGCCACGTTGGGATCCACTTTCTGTCTCTGGATTTGCCTGTTCCAGACGTTTCTTGTACACAGTCACGCAAGCTGGGCACAGGGGCGTGGGCACCTGTGGTCCCAGCTCCAGGGAGGCTGGGGCCGGAGGATCCCTTGAGCCCAGGAGTTCGAGTCCAGCCTAGGCAATGTAGGGAGGGCCCCGTCAAAATAAGTAAAAACACGCACGTGTGGCCATGTGCCCCTGGGCTCTTTCCTGGCGGTGTATTTCCAAGGTCTGAACGTGACGTGCCCCTGGATACGCAGGTGTTTTCATTGCTGGTGGTGAACAGCGGTTGGTGAATCGCGGTGGTGAACAGTGGGCTGCTTTTGCCTGTTGGTGGTTTTGGGGCTCAAGATGCATGCACAGGTTTCCCAGGCACCCAGGAGGGGTGGCGGGGCCTCACAGGATCTGCGTTTAACTGCTCCAAAGTGCTGCCCCACCTGGTCCCACCAGCAATGTCGGTTCCCTCCTGGCGCATCTTTCTCATGTGCTCAGTGGTCATTTGCATATCTCCATGGAGATGTGTCTATCCATCAAGCCCTCTGCCCATTGGCTTGCTATTTGCCTTTTTCTTGTTAAGATAACATTTGATCTATATATTATGGCCTCCAGCTCTGTGGAAGATACCGTTCACAAGTATTTTCTCCCGTTCTGTGGGTTGTCTTTACACCTTCTTTTTTAAAAGTTTATTTGTTTATTCTGAATTGTTATACACGACAGAGAATGCGTGTCGATTCACAGCGCTCATACGGAGCACACTTTTCATGTCTCTGGTGGTTCACAAAGTAGAGTCACACCACTCTGGCTTCATACCTGTACCTGGGGTAGTGATGTCCATCTCATTCCACCGTCTTTCCTACCCCCTGCCCCTCCCTCCCCTCCCTCCCCTTTGCCCTATCCAGAGTTCTTCCGTTCCCCCCATGCTCCCCCATCCCCATTATGATCAGATCCACATATCAGAGAAAACATTTGGCCATTGGTTTTTGGGATTGGCTAACTTCACTTAGCATCATATTCTCCAACTCCATGCAATGCCATGATTTTATTCTCTTTTAATATTCCACTGTGCATATAAACCACAGTTTCTTTATCCATTCATCTACTGAAGGGCATCTAGGTTGGTCCCACAGTTTAGCTGTTGTGAATTGTGCTGCTATAAACATTGATATATATAAACAACACACTATTACTTTAAGTAGGCTGTTTTTAAGTCCTTTGTTTAAAGTCCGAAAAGAGGAATAGCTGGGTCAAATGGTGGTTCCATTCCCAGTTTTCCAAGGAATCTCCATACTGCTTTCCATATTGGCTGCACCAATTTGCAGTCCCACCAGCAATGTAAGAGTGTGCCTTTTCCCCACATCCTCGCCAACACTTATTGTTGTTTGTATTCTTAACAGCTGCCATTCTGACTGGAGTGAGATGAAACCTTAGAGTGGTTTTGATTTGCATTTCTCTAATTGCTAGAGATGATGAACATTTTTTCATATATTTGTTGATTGATTGTATGTCATCCTCTGAGGAGTGTCTGTTCAGTTCCTTGGCCCATTTATTGACTGGGTTATTTGTCTTTTGGAGTTTAGCTTTTTGAGTTCTTTATATTCCCTGGAGATCAGTGCTCTATCTGAGGTGCTTGTGGTAAAGATTTGCTCCCAGGATGTAGGCTCTCTCTTCACCTCACAGATTGTTTCTTTCGCTAAGAAGCTTTTCAGCTTGAATCCATCCCATTTATTGATTCTTGATTTTATTTCTTGTACTACAGGAGTGTTATTAAAGAACTCGGGGCCTAATCCGACATGATGGAGATTTGGGCCTACTTTTTCTTCCAGTAGGCACAGGGTCTCTGGTCTACTTCCTAGGTCCTTGAAGCACTTTCAGTTGACTTTTGTGCATGGTGAGAGAGAGTGGCTTAATTTCATTTTGCTGCATATGGACTTCCAGTTTTCCTAGCACCATGGTTGAATAAGCTATCTTCTCTCCAATATATGTTCTGGCACCTTTGTCTGGTATGAGAGAACTGTATTTATGTGGGTTTGTCTCTGTGTCCTCTATTCTGTAGCATTGGTCTACAAGTCTATTTCGGTGCCTTTAAAAATATTTATTATTATTATTACTATTATTACTTTTGGTTGTAGGTGGACACAATACATTTATTTATTTATGGTACCAGGGATTAAACTCAGGGGTATTCAACCACTGAGCCACATCCCCAGCCCTATTTTGTATTTTCTTTAGAGACAGGGTCTCACTGAGTTGCTTAGGGCCTCACCATTACTGAGGCTGGCTTTGAACTCATGATCCTCCTGCCTCAGCCTCCTGAGCCACTGGGATTACAGGCGTGCACCACTGCACCCAGCTCATGCTGTTTTTGTTACTATTGCTCTGTGGTATAGTTTAAGGTCTGGTGTAGTGATGCCACCTGCTTCACTCTTCTGCTAAGGATTGCTTTGGCTCTTCTGGGTCTCTTATTTTTCCAGATGAATTTCATGACTGCTTTTTCTATTTCTATGAGGAAGGTCATTGGGATTTTGATTTGAATTGCATTAAATCTATAGAGTGCTTTTGATTATGTGGTCATTTTGACAATATTAATTCTGCCTATCCAAGAACAAGGGAGATCTTTCCATCTAGAAGATAGAAAAGACTGCTTTAATTTCTTTCTTTACCATTCTGTAGTTTTCATTGTAGAGGTCTTTCACCTCTTTCGTTGATTCCCAGGTACTCTATTTTTTTTTTCCGAGGTATTGTAAATGGGGTGGTTTTCCTAGTTTCTCTTTAGAGGATTTGTCACTGATGTACAGAAATGCCTTTGACTTATGGGTGTTGGTTTTATATCCGGTTGCTTTGTTGAATTCATTTATTGGTTCTAGAAGTTTTCTGGTGGAATTTTTTGCATCCTCTAAGTATAGAGTCATGTCGTAGGCAAACAATGATGGCTTCAGTTCTCCTTTTCCTATCCGTTTCCCTTTAACTTCTTTCATCTGTCTGATTGCTCTGACTAGAGTTTCAGAGACTATGTTAAGTAGAAGTGGTGAAAGAGGGCATCCCTGCCTTGTTCCAGTTTTTAGAGGGAATGTTCCAATTTTTCTCCATTTAGAATGATGTTGGCCTGGAGCTTAGCATGCATAGCTTTTACAATGTTGAGATGTGTTCCTGTTACCCCTAGTTTTTCTAGTGCTTTGAACTGAAGGGGTGCTGTATTTTGTCAAATGCTTTCTCTGCATCTATTGAGGTGATCGTATGATTCTTATCTTTAAGTCTATTGATGTGATGAATGACATTTATTGATTTCCACATGTTGAACCAACCTTGCATCCCTGGATGGACCCCACTTGATCATGGTGCACTCTCCTTTTAATGTGGTTTTGTATGCGACTGGCCAGGATTTTGTGGAGAATTTTTGCATCTATCTTCATTAGAGATATGGGTCTGAAGTTTTCTTACTTTGATGTGTCTTTATCTGGGTTTGGAATCAGTGATATTGGCCTCAGAGAATGAGTTTGGAAGTGTTCTCTCTTTTTCTATTTCATGGAATAATTTGAGGAGTATTGGTATTAGTTTTTTGGAGGTCTTGTGGAACTCGGCTGTGTATCCGTCTGGCCCTGGGCTTTTCTTGGTTGATAGCTTCTGATGGCACCCTCTATTTCCTTGCTAGAAATCGATCTGTTTAAATTGTTTATATCGTCCTAATTCAGTTTGGGCAAATCATATGAGTCTAGAAATTTGTCGATGCCTTCGGTATTTTCTATTTTGTTGGAGTACAAATTTTCAAAATAATTTCTAATTATCTTCTGTATTTCTGTCGTATCCATGCAATATTTCCCTGTTCATCACAGAGTTAGGAATTTGAGTTTTCTCTCTCCTTCTCTTCATTAGCATGGCTAAGGGTTTGTCAATTTTATTTGTTTTTTGAAAGAACCAACTTTTTGTTTTGTCGATTTTTTCAATTGTTTCTTTTGTTTCAATTTAATTGATTTCAGCTCTGATTTTAATTATTTCCTTTCTTCTCCTGCTTTGGGGGTTGATTTGTTCTTCTTTTTCTAGGGCTTTGAGATGTAATGTTAGGTCCTTTATTTCTTGAATTTTTCTTCTTTTAAGGGATGGACTCCATGCAATTAACTTTCCTCTTAGAACTGCTTCATAGTGTCCCAGAGGTTTCAATATGTTATATCTGTGTTCTCATTTACCTCTAAGAATTTTTTATCTCCTTTTTGATGTCTTTTGTAACCTATTGTTCATTCAATAGCATATTATTTAGTCTCCAGGTGTTGGAGTAGCTTCTATTTTTTATTTTATCATTGATTTCAAATCTCATTCCGTCATGATCTGATAGAATACAGGTAGTATCTCTATTTTTTTTTTGTATTTGGTTAGAGTTTCTTTGTGGCATAATATATAGTCTATTTTAGAGAAGGATCCTTGTGCTGCTGAGAAGAAAGTGTATTCACTCGTTGATGGAAGAAATATTCTATATAAGTCTGTTAAGTCTAAGTTATTGATTGCATTATTGAGTTCTATAGTTTATTTGTTTAGCTTTTTGTTTGGAAGATCTATCCAGTGGTGAAAGAGGTGTGTTAAAGTCACCCAGAATTATTGTGCTGTGGTCTATTTGACTTTTGAACTTAAGAAGAGTTTTTTTGATAAATGTAGATGCTCCATTGGGGCATATATATTTATAATTGTTAGGCCTTGTTGATGATGGTTTCCTTGAGCAGTATGTAGTGTCCTTCTTTATCCCTTTTGATTAATTTTGGCTTGAAGTGTACTTTATTTGATATGAGAATGGAAACCCCTGCTTGTTTCCGCAGTCATGTGAGTGGCATGTTTTTTCCCAACCTTTCACCTTCAGTTTGTGGATGTCTTTTCCTATGAGATGAGTCTCTTGAAGGCAGCACATTGTTGGGTCTTTTTTATTTTAAATCCAATCTGCCAGTGTATGACTTTTGATGGGTGAGTTTAGGCCAGTAACATTCAGGATTATTATTAAGACATGATTTACATTCCTGGTCATCTTTGTTTATTTTTGGTATTTAACTTGAGTTGGTTTCTCCTTTGACTAGTATTTCCTTTAGTGATACCTCCCTTTGCTGATTTTCATTGTTGGGTTTTTTGTTTGTTTGTTTGTTTCCTCCTCATGGAATATTTTGCTGAGGGTGTTCTGTAGTGCAGGCTTCCTAGTGTTAAATTCTTTTAACTTTAGTTTATCAGGAAAGTTTTTATTTCATCATCAAATCTAAAGTCTAATTTTTCTGGATAGCAGATTCTTGGTTCACATCCATTTTTTTTTTTTTCAGAACTTGGTACATATTGTTCCAGGACCTCCCAGCATTAAAGGTCTGGGTTGAGAAATCTTCAGATATCCTAATTGGTTTCCCCCTCTATGTAACCTGATTTCTTTCTCTTGTGGCTTTTAAAATTCTCTCCTTATTCTGTATATCAGGCATTTTCATTATAAGGTGACTTGGTGTGGATCTGTTGTGATTTTGTACATTTAGAGTCCTGTAAGCCTCTTGTAATTGATTTTCCAATTCATGCTTCATGTTTGGAAAATTTTCTGACATTATTTCAATGAATATTATTCACTCCTCTGGTTTGGAACTCTGTGCCTTCCTCTATCCCAGTAATTCTTTTTTTTTTTTTTATTGTTGATCATTCAAAACATTACATAGTTCTTAATACATCATATTTCACAGTTTGATTCAACCAGTAATTCTTAAATCTGGTCTTTCTGTGTTATCCCATAATTCTTGAAATGTTCTGCTCATGGTTTCTTACCATTTTCACTGTGTGGTCAAGATTCTTTTCAAGATTATACATTTTGCCTCCATTGTCTGAGGTCCTATCTTCCATGTGGTCTAATCTGTTGGTGGGGCTTTCTATTGAGTTTTTAATTTGGTTTATTGTTTCTTTCATTTCAAGGATTTCTTTTTTTTTTTCAGAAGCTCTGTCTCCTTATTGAAGTAATCTTTTGCTTCCTGTATTTGCTTATGTAGCTCTTTATCGAAATGATCTTTTGCTGCCTGTATTTGTTCTCTTACATCTCTTACTGCTGCTTCTGTTCCCCCCTCAGCCTCAGAGACAAGAATCAAGGAGCGCTCATCCCCCCAGTGCTGCGGCTCACCGTGACGTACCTTCGGGAGAAAGGTGAGGTCCAGCGTCCAGCCAGGGCATGCGAGCAGCTGGTCCCCGCCCAGGGGGTCAGGGTCCATCCTGAGCATCCCACAGGCCAGGGGCTGGAGGAGCTGGGACCAAGCAGGGGGTGGCCGGGAACAGAAGGGCACAGGCACAGGGGCTCCTGGAGTGGCCTGACAGGCTGCCTTCCAGTCCCCACTCCCCTGTGTGTCAGCTGTGTGACCTAAGCCAGTGGCTCACCATCTCTGGGCCTTGGTGCCCTCTCCTGTCCATGGGGTTAGTAGCTCCTGACTCAAAGGCCCACAGTGAAGCTTGGCTGAGAAGATGCGTGTGAGGCTGTCCAGCACTGGCCTGCAGGACCCCCGCCCCAGCTAGGGCTGCCTGGACTCCTTGTTTGCAGGCGCCCTTGACAGGGTGGGTGTGGCCAGGACCTGGACCTGGAGAGCCTGGTGGCCCCCAGGCTTGCTAAGGCCAGGTCTCAGGTCCCCAGGGAAGGCGCAGGACACGGGCAGGGCCCACGGTCTGCAGCCAGGATCCACGCAGCCCAGGGTGGCCTCTGGCTGGAAACGGCAACACAGCTGCGGGGTCTGCAGGTTGTGACGCCCGGGGTGGTGTGTCCTTGTCACAGAAGGTCCACGAGCAGCCACCCTTGAGCAGGGGCTCTGACTGCCATCAGGTTCTGGCTCTACTTTCAGGTGGCCTCTGTCTCGCTGACCAGGGGTGGTCAGTGTGCACTTTGGACACAGACTGAGAGGGCCTCCCTGCTCCCTCCCTCCCCCCTTCCTCCCTGCTCCCTCCCTCCCTCCCCTTTTCCTCCCTCCCCCTTTCCTCCCTCCCCTTTCCTCCCTCCCCCTTTCCTCCCTCCCCCTTCCTCCCT